>NC_089516.1:77569766-77683798 GCF_036850995.1 Saccopteryx leptura | reverse complement strand
TCTAACATTTGTCATCCTGAGATCTTTTTTGGAGAAATATGGTTCATAATCTAACCTTACATATTTATTTTTTTTACTTTTAGCGAGAGAGAGATAGAGAGAGAGAGAGAAAGAAACAGGGAAAGACAGGAAGGGAGAGAGATGAGAAGCAGCAGTTTTTCATTGAGACTCCTTAGTTGTCTATTGATTGATTTCTCATATGTGCCTTGACCAGGGGGCTCCAGCAGACCGAATGATCCCTTGCTCAAGCCAGCAAACTTAGGCTTCAAGCCAGTGACTTTGGGCTCAAGCCAGCGACCATGGGGTCATGTGTATGATCCCACACTCAAGCTGGCAACCCTGAGCTCAAGCTGGATGAGCCCCCGCTTAAGATGGTGACCTTGGAGTTTGAACCAGGGTCCGCAGTGACTCAGGTTAATGTTCTATCCACTGCACTAGCACTTGGTCAGGCTAACATTATTCTTGTCTAGTTACTGCAAACACAAGAGCCTAACCCTTGTGCCTGCACCCTTTCCAACCTCTTCTCAGGGTCTTTAGTTAATGAGCAAGGGGTAGGTGCTCAGAACTGAAGTGCACTCCTTCATATAAATGTAAACCCAGTCTAAAGAACTGGGTGACTGGAAGAAATGGCTCTATGGAAGGAAGACTTTTTGTGATGCCATACCCTTTTGTAATTTTTCTTAATTCATAAATCTATTCAAAAATAACCTCAATTTCGGCCCTGGCCGGTTGGCTCAGCGGTAGAGCATCCGACTGGCGCGCGGGTGACCCGGGTTCGATTCCCGGCCAGGGCACACAGGAGAGGCGCCCATTTGCTTCTCCACCCTTCCTCCTTCCTCTCTGTCTCTCTCTTCCCCTCCCGCAGCCAGGGCTCCATTGGAGCAGGGATGGCCCGGGCGCTGGGGATGGCTCCTTGGCCTCTGCCCCAGGCGCTGGAGTGGCTCTGGTCGCAGTGGGGCGATGCCCTGGAGAGGCAGAGCGTCGCCCCCTGGTGGGCAGAGCATCGCCCCTGGTGGGCGTGCCGGGTGGATCCCGGTAGGGTGCATGCGGGAGTCTGTCTGACTGTCTCTCCCCATTTCCAGCTTCAAAAAGGGGAAAAAAAACAACCTCAATTTCATAGTCTATGTATATCCTGCAATATAAGATAGTATATCAATTGTTTGCATACGGCTAGATGACTAAAGCACTTGAAAATTGCATTGTATAGTTTTAAAAAGAATACATATTCAATCTTACCATTATTGTTTTGCTTAGAAAACTCTTCCCAAATAGGATACCAAAGAAACTTCAGTTTATTCTGGGTAATAACAGACAACAGCATGGAAATTACAGAAGGGAAAGGAAGTGGAGGGAGAGGGAGGGGGGTAGAGGAGGGATTATAATAAAAAGAGACTTGACTTGGGGGGGGTGAACACAATGCAATATACATACGATGTATTTTACAATTGTGCAACTGAAACCTGTATGATTTTATTAACCAATGTCACCCTAATAAATTTAATAAAAATGTTTAAGAAATTTTTAAAGAATTTTTAAAGAAAAAAACAGAAAAGTACATTGCCACAGAAGGCAAGGAAGAAAAAATTTCAATTATTTCGAAGGCTGCAGAAAGGTCAAGGAAAATGAGACTTAGAAAAAGATTACTTGAGTTTTCTAATAGTTTTGCACTAACATGTCCATTTTATGATGCTACAATGAAAAGTAAATCATCCTAATGGATAAGGACTGCCATCACTCACTATATATTAAAAAATAAAATATATGATTAGAATATACTTCCAAAATGAGTGATTCAAAATATTATAAGCAAAAGAAATATTGGGAAATGTTTATATCTAAATAACTAGTTTGGATACATAAATTTTAATATCTTTATTAAATATCACATTGTGGACACATTCCACAGACAAGTGCTTACTCCACCTTTAATCTTTTGCTAGCAGGAGCCTCTTAATTATTCTCATTCCTTAACCAACTCAACTTTCTAAAAGTATTTGATTTTGGTTCCTCAGTCTCACCGCCATAAATGGAATTTGTGCCATTTACTTCTATTTTCTTTGGAGAGCGGCCATGGAGACTAACAGAATGCTGTCAGGAGAGCGCCCTGAAGACATTAAAGAGAATTTGCAAAGGCCTATTTGTAAACGAGCTACGGAAGTCAGTCATATACTTTTTCCTCTGAAAGTAAGTCCCATACTTTGAAGTAGGTACTGACTCTTGTGCCTCTTGGGTAAAAGTCTGAGGTAAGAAAATTGTAATTTTAACCATTTGACCCTTTAACTAATGTCTTGAGCTTCCCAAAATACAGATTTTAATTCCATGAGAACATTTATTCATTGTCTGAAAATACACACTTGACATTTGTTTAGTGGAACTTAACCTATCTAAAATTAACAAGATGACAAAGTAAATCTTCTAGTGACAATACAAAAATCTATATATACTTTATAAGAGTAATTCTCCAACAGAAAAACACAAAAAAGAAAAACGATTCCCCCCCATAAATAGAAAAAGCACAAAACAAGCAAAAAGACAGGTAAATCTTACTTTATTATTTGATCTCTAACCTCCAATTGAAAAAAATTCAAATAAACTCTGTTTGATAAATTACATATATGTATATCAGTTTTAGAAATATATACATAAAGTATACATTATAATAACAAAATCTCAGGTGCTATTTAAATCTTAAATGCATCCCAAAATGGTCACATTTGTCTTCAACCATAAATTCCCCCATCCAAAACATTCAGGACTTTAGTTAATAAAATCCACTATAAATAAAATATGTTAATTGATTGTTTATCTAGAAATGCATACCAATGAAAACACATAAAACTCAGCCTACTTATATATGCAAAGATTTTCAACATTCTAGTCTGTATCTTTTTTTGCACAAAACATTACTATCAGCCTGACCTGTGGTGGTGCAGTGGATTAAGTGTCCACCAAGAATGCTCAGGTGGCTGGCTCGAAATCCCGGGCTTGCCTGGTCAAGGCACATATGGGAATTGATGCTTCCTGCTTCTACCCCCTTCTCACACTCTGTCTCTCTCCTCTCTAAAATAAATAAATAAAGTCTAAAAAAAACCACATTACAATCTTCACTAAAAAATTGCAGTACTTGTTCACTCTTCAAAAATAAGCACAAAATAAAAAGAAAGTAGGATATAAAGTTGGAAAAAGAAAATTAGTTGACTGCCTCTCAACTGACTTGATCCTTGACTTTCTCTCAAACCAGGAAAGGGTTTATACACATGAATAGCATTCGATGCAAGTCAGGTCTCTTCTAGGAAAACGAGGTCCTGTGGTTTTCCTGCCATAGTGGCTTGTTAAATGGCCTGTAAATAATTAACGATCTATAAACTGGACAAGGTCAATATGTTTTTGCAAAGAATTCTAACAACAGAAATTGCTGATTGCCACAAAATCACTGACAATTCACCATGGTGAACTGCTGGTTAAAATAAAATAGGTAAGTGGTGCTTTGCAGCTTGCAGTTTTTAATATATAACTTAGATGAAAGCCTAATAGTTCTACATTTTAATTTTAAAAAATAGAGAGAATTGCCACCCTCAACCCTACTTTGCCAAGAGAGAAGGTACACAAATCACACTACAAAATATTCCAAGTTTGGCATTTAGTTATCTTGAAGCGAACTCTATAACTTTAAGGAGGGGAGTTGATACAACAAATACAAATGATCACTGTTCTTTTGAAGTTCCCTTCTTTGACTTTAATATTTTGTGTCATTCATACAACCAAGAGCCTGCAGGTCACCATCAGAAATATTTCAGAATCATAAACTCCCCTCTAACTCCCAATCCATATTACAGAAATGAGCTATCACTTAATGAAGCCATATGTTAGTCATCCCACGGTTCCGCCCAAATCTGCCTCAATAGTGTATATAATGACATAAGCACACGAAAATAAATGCCAACTGCTAGTTACAAAATTAAGGCTCACTTATAAGGAAAACATAAAGATATACTTGAGTAAAAATTAACAGTGATTTATAAGCAGCAAATAAATGGAACAGCAAACTTTTTCTGTGTATCAAGTGTGTAGCTTCCACCCCAGCACCGTATCTCCAATGGCTTCATTGTGTTCTAAGTACTGATAAAATACTTTTCATTTGATTATTTCTTTTAAAAGCTCCTTTTTTAAGATTCATCAGAAGAGAAAAGCCCCCAAGGTCACCTGTCAATAATGGAACAAACCCTCAGTAAATCACTGCGCTTCACAAATAAATTCCTCATCAGTAATTAAAACCAGGCCTCTCTGGTCCTGTGTTATCAGCTCATCAAATTCATTGCTCATCTAGAATAACAGATCCACATCTGCAGTCATTACAGCACGCCAGATAAATCAATCCTCTCAATGATGCTTTGAGCCATCTCTGCTCCCTTTTAACCAGCCCGATATTTATTTCGCCCTGACACTTCTGACATTCTATTTACTGTAGGCAAATGGAACTCAGACGGCACCTTGTAATGGCTTTACCAAATCCCATTGTGGGGCATATCTTAGAAGACTGATGGTTGCAATAAACAAGGTTTTATGGTGTAAGTGTGAGCTTCCAAGTTTTTTCCCCTAGATTTGACTTCTGCTGTGAAGGTTTATTACACTTGATTGCAGGTGGAACAGTAGTAGCCATTTAGAGCTTTGTTAACGAAAAGTCAGCAAGAAAACTTTTGAGCTGATGTCAGGGTTTCTTGTCTTTATTTTCTTCTCATTTAATTCCCATCCAAGTCATCCTGAACAGAAGTTTGCAGATCCAAAGTCCGTGGAATATCAATAATAAATTATTCTGAATTAGTGAATTCACTCCTTTGCTTTTCTGAGATTAAGAAAAATGAAACCATTACAAGATTTGAAAAAGGAGCTTTTTAAAATTAGTCTTCTTAAAAAATAAATAATCACACTGAGAAAAATTATGTCATCCTAAAAGGAAAGATTCATGTGTTTTAATTCAAAAAGGTTTTTGTGAGTATAATATAAGCTAGGAAAATATAGACAGTAATCATGCTTTTGAACAAAATGGGCATGTTAAAAGAACCCTTGTTTTATTTTCACAAATGAACCAATATTGTGTAGAAAAATAAAACTAAAAATTGTAACTGTCCTGTCACTCCAGCTGGCCAAACTTTTCACTGAATGACACCACCTTTTGTGGCAGCAGTTACAGAAGCTCAAATAGACTCACATGAAATTAATATCACAATGTTAGCAAAGCCCACTCCCAGCATCCATTAAACCCTTCTTTATGCCACAGTAGTATTTGAAAGAAGCAGTCAGTTCCTTGTCTGTTACTTTCTTTTCTTGACAAGTACAAAGCTAAAGCACATAGTAGGTTGTGAATGCTGAGATCACCTTCCGAACTTTGATTTCAAATGGCAGGATATACACTTTTGATTTATGAAATCTGTATTTATCATTATTGTGTTCTGATTTTACTGCTCTCAGAGGCAAAGTGTGAATATACTGGATTTTGAAATAATTATCAAAGCATTGAGTTGCTGGGCCATGAGACACAAGCTGTAGGAGGCCCATCCCTCCCCCCAACCCTCATGTAGCTCAGGTTAAGCAGGAGAGAAAAACAAGTTCAAAATGGAAACTTTTATGAAGCCTGTATACACTCCATGGAAATGTAAATCATGCACGTGTTTTCTTAGGACTCTGAGGAGCACCACCAATAAGGATATTCTGCCTACTACAGAGATAAAGCACATAAAGCCCCCTATTTGAAAAATGAAATGTTTCATTTCTGCCTTCACTTAACACTGCACATTGCATTAACCTCAAAATTAAGTCCAATTTCTGTTGATCCTCAAACGAGAAAATGTAATGCAGGAAGACAACAAACTCGGCTTGAGAGTTGGTGTTTATGACGGGCTAGTCAGGCTCAACCAAGCTCATCATTTCCCTTAAAACATACAGTGAAAGGTGTTATTTATTCAAGGGTTGATAGGGAACCTTTCAGCCCAGGCATTGTTTTCTAATCTTGATAGGCTAATGAGGCTAATCAAAAGAAACAGACTTCATTGTCTTTACAAACCTCTTCTACCTACAGCTAAAAGGAGAAGCCACAGAAACTCAGAACTAAAAGAGGTTGCAGAGAAAACTAAAAAAGAAAAGGAGCTGAGTGGAAGGGCCCAAGGTCACACAGCCAGATAATGGATGAATGATGGAATCTAAGAGGCCAGACCTGGACCTTCACTCCTGTGAAATAGTAGACATGATCATTAATAGTTTCAACTGGCAGGCTTTGTTGAGCCCTGTCAGTATCTCACTTTCTTATGATGTACCTGAAGTAACAGCAGGTCTCTGATGAAAAACCTTGTGATCTATATATATGATACTTCTAAGCCTTCCAAAAGCAGGGGCAGGGAAGTACCATTTTTGAACTGCCAGCACAAAGCCCAATTCCTGACCTACGGTAACTACTTTAATAGATACTGGTTTAGGGAGTGAAGTCAAGAGCACTCAATATCCCTTCTTCAAGTCCATGAATGGGAAGAAGGAATATGGGAGAAAGATACATTAAGGTTCTTTAACTACATACTTGGGAGAAGGATATTTTACTTCTCTGATTTAGTTATACATGCTATCTCAGACTGTCCACAAAGATGCCAGTTAGAACAAAGTAATAACCAATAATTGTTATGGTCCTTTATATTTGACAATCACAAAAAAGCAAAGTTTAGCTTCATAACATTCTGTATGATGTCGTTAAATATTATTATCCACATTTTACAGAAGGTAAATTCAGGAGCAAAATGTGTGAAGTTGGATGTTCACAGTCAAATAGGAAGTTTATGACAAAACTGACAATGTCATCAATGAACCCCGATCTTCAATGCTTAACACAACCCCTTGGACCAGTTAAAATGCCTGTGTGACAATAATAAAAGCTGTATTTTTATAACGTTTTTCCTGGTAGAAGTTTAAAGTCCTCTACATATACCCTGTCTGCCCAGTACATTTCTAAATACTAATCCACATATGGACAAAGAAAAGTAACCCTGGTCCCCAAACCCCTAAATTTCAAAAAGTTATTATTATTGGTGATCAGCAAACTTTGGAGATATATTTGGACCTTGTATTAGAAACTTTACTCTTTTCTAATTACAAATTACATTAATTTTGAATAGCAGAATATCATTACCACACTTGAACAGAACCGTGGAAGGCAGGCTAAAATGCTTACGCCACTAGAATAAGTTTTGTTCCTCTGTTTGTAGTTTTTAAATAACCCAAATTAAAAATACAAAGTTACAGGGCTTCTAATGTGTAATGAAAATAAAAATTATTAAAAACTAAAATAGAATAGAGTAAAATTAAACTAAAATAAGTAGTATAGTATAAGAAATGGCTAGGTCCAAATAGTTATAACATGACTAGGTAGTTTGCTTTCTTTTTAGGTTGTATAAGCATATCATATAACACAATTCATTACAAATATTTGAAGTCAAGCTTTAGCCTCAATACCCATTACCTATCTCTTTAGTGAAAATAACCAAGTCATATTCTTTTTCAATCTTCTTACAGATCCATAAAAATATACTTTTATTTTAAAATACAGAAGTTTGTTGTTGGCCTAAGGTCTCCAGATTTATCACTGTTTTCTATTAGAACCACAATGAGTTTCACAAAATTATCCTAAAAATTATTATTTTTAATAGTAAATTTTAGCTTACTCTGTCAAATCAGCAGCTATATCAGATTCATTAATGAAACACTGACAACTGGCACACAAAAGATATCCACTCAAAAAGGTCCTGGCCCTAGTCGCCAAGCAATCTTATGTACAGAATTACCCAAAGACTGATTGAATTGTCGAGTCCATGGAACCGGAATAAAACGGATCTGTGTCCTGGGACATATGAGAACGCCATCCAATCTGCAGCCCCCCGTATCGGCAATATACTAATAGATCCACAACTGGGATCATGTATCTGTGACTAACTAATCTGAACGTTTTGCTGAATCATTTTACATTACTTCCCTGTTCTTTGATGTCTTCCTGATGAATTCGGGGCTTGTGACAGCGATTCTTCCTTCCCAAACCACTGAGTTTTTGGGTGAGACCTGCAAACGTATGTTTAACACACTCCCCTGCTGCCAACAATGCTCTGTGAAGTCTGAGAATCACTGGTTTCTAATGTTACAGATTGACATTACAGCTTAAGAATTTATTATAATAAAGAGGACAAGGAGTTTACCCAGTAGTGTACCTATTTTTCTCTCCAAAACAACAGGAACAAAGGTCCCACGTTAGGAAAGAGCATGAATCTTGCAGACCACTGAAGTCTGTTAGTGTGTGGGCAGGTCTTTAGGTTAGAAAACTAACTTAGGTGGGTCCAAGGATGGTCTCTAAGAGAAAACTGTGAGGGAAACAGTCAAGTTTGCAACCAATGAGATAAACAATATGGTTATTATTATCTCCATTTTATGAATGAGGAAAGAGATTTGGCAAGGCTAAATGACTTCACCATGGCTACCTGTTTGTGAGTTGTGGAACCATGACTTAAACTTGGGTCTTCTGACTTTTATCTTGTTTCTGGTGTCTTTCTATTAGATCATGACACCTTCCTGGTAAGTAGAATGCATATATTTGTATTTTAATCTTTTAATAGATCCGTGTGGAAATCACGTTACATATTGCAAATGCAGTGTGTATTTTACCAATGATGTCCATTTAGGCAGGCAATGCAAAGAAGGACATACTAAACAGACACAACCATCATCTGGTGCCAAAGATTCTCAGAGAAGTGCATTCTTCAGCCTGTGCCAACAGAACACTAAGTAGGAGAGGATTTTAGAAACAGCCCAGGCCAGCTCATCCAGCTTGAGCGTGGGGTTGCTGGCTTGACTGTGGGGTTGCTGGCTTGACTGTGGGGTCGCTGGCTTGAGCCCAAAGGTCACCGGCTTGAAGCCCAAGGTCACTGGCTCGAGCTCAATGTCACTGGCTTGAGCAAGGAGTCATTGGCTCAGCTGGAGCCCTCAGTCAAGGCATATATGAGAAGCAATCAATGACCAACTAAAGTGCCACAACTATGAGTTGATGCTTCTCATCTCTCTTCCCTTCCTGTCTGTTTCTCTTTCTCTTTCTCTCTCTCTCTCTCTCTCTCTCTCCCTCCCTCCCTCCCTGTCTCTCTCTCGCTAAACAAAATAAAGAAATTAAAACTATCCTGGCCAGTTAGCTCGACTGGTTAGAACATTGTCTCAAAGTGCAGAGGTTGCCAACTCAGTTCCTGGTCAGGGCACACACAGGAGCATCAGTGTTCCTCTCTCTCTCTCTCTCTCTCTCTCTCTCTCTCTCTCCCCTTCCTCTCTTTCTAAAACATCAATAAATATTTTTTAAAATGTTTAAAGAAAAACAATTAAACCTAGTTTCTTCCTTTTGGACCACACTCTAATGAAAGTCACTTATGAACAAGTTGAATGCACACACCAATGAGTGCAAATTCATATGTAAAGCTGACTGAACAGAATGACAAAGTGGATGTGTTTCATCAGGGACACTTCCTAACAAGGGGTTGATCAGGGTTTGGCTTTCTGCACACAGAGGATGATTCCACTAGTCCTTTTATCATGTATTAGCAGTAGAACCCCAGGCAAGCTATTTTCTCTCCCCATAAAATGACAGAAAAGTTTGTTCTCCGTAACTCTCAGAGTTTTATGAAGATGCAGGGAGAGAATAAATATAAAAGCACTTTGTAAAGCATGTAAAAGCACTTTGTAAAGCATGAAAGCTATTGATTTGGAGTAGGCATTAGGTAAGAGCTTATAACTTTATTACAAACTTTTGCAGATAAGGAGCCATATCACAGTTATCTTTCAAATTTCCATAATTTCTTGTTGGGGAAGAAGATTATACACAGATGGTTTTTATCCATTCATGCATTTTTTTCATTCACTTAACAAACCTATTTATTGAATAGTGTTGTTAAACTAAATAAAATAAAATACAAAAAGAACATGTATTCTCTCTTCCCCAGGGTTACTGTTCCAGTACTTTTCAAATGATTTTTTAAAGTATCCAAGGGCTAGAATATATAGTTCTGTTTTCATAAGTAACATCATAAATCATTTTTGGATTGTTTTAAATAATGAGAAAAAGAAAAATTATGCTATAATATGTGTCATATTCTTACACAAAAACCTTATTTATTTATCAAGGTCAGCAATATAGGGCTTCCTTTCAAGTATATGGAATAGGCAGTTGTTTATATATATTACAATTCAAGGAGAATATAGGGTGTACTTTTCGCCCCCAGATGCTTCCCCCAGCTTCTTGGTTTTGTTAAAAACTCTTGATTTAAAGAGCTTTACTATTTTTATTTTCTTTTGAACCCTGAAGGCTTCAATCTTCAAGATTTCTGTAATACAAGTGAAATAACTCAAATAGAAATCACACCCTCATCTACCCTGATAATGCACTTTGACTTTGACAGCTCTCTGAGAGCAAGGCCATGAAACAACATTGCCCATCTCAGGATAGGTTCTGTACAAGGGCAAGTGCTCTATAATTAGAAAAATTTAGAAAACTTTGCCCTGGCTGGATAGCTCGGTTGGTTAGAGCATCACCCCAAGCACAGAGGTTGCTGGTTCGATCCCCGGTCAGGGCACATACAGGAACAGATCAAAATCCCTGTCTTTCATTCTCTCTCCCTTCCTAGCGCTCTAAAATCAATTTAAAAAATTTTAAAAAACCTCTTAATTTAGAAAACTCTATTGTATTTTCCACTTACATATGTGTAACATGATCCATGTTAGCATTCTACAAGCTAAATGTTGTAATCACTACAGTTAAGAAACCTATTTAAGTCTGTTTAAAACCAGAACTTCCTCTCATTTGGGAAAGATGTCAGAGTTCTTGAAAACCCTCAAAACTCATTTCCTGTGGGACACGCTTAGAGAAATATAGTTTATAGAAATGGAATACAGCCTGACCTGTGGTGGTGCAGTGGATAAAGTGTTGACCTGGAATGCTGAGGTCGACAGTTTGAAACCCTGGACTTGCCCGGTCAAGGCACATATGAGAGTTGATGCTTCCTGCTCCTCCCACTATCTCTCTCTCTTTCCTCTTTAAAATGAATAAAGTCTTAAAAAATGGTTAGAAATGGAATATTCAGTAGTTCCCACCAGCTATGTATCCTGAATCCTAAATAAGTCACTTATTTTCTGTGAGCCTCAGTTCCCTTATCTATAAAATGTTTCATTTATTTATTATTATTTTTATTAAG
Source organism: Saccopteryx leptura (assembly GCF_036850995.1). Classification (NCBI taxonomy): domain Eukaryota; kingdom Metazoa; phylum Chordata; class Mammalia; order Chiroptera; family Emballonuridae; genus Saccopteryx; species Saccopteryx leptura. The sequence goes on along the minus strand of NC_089516.1, from coordinate 77,672,543 downwards.
TAAGAGGCAGGTAGGCAGACAGACTCCCGCATGTGCCCTGACTGGGATCTACCCAGAAAGCCCCCTATGGGGCGACACTCAGCCCATCTGGGGCCGCTGCCCCGTTGCTGGGCCACTGAGCTATTTTAGCACCTGAGACAGAAGCCATGGATCTACCCTCAGTGCCCAGGACCAACTTGCTCAAACCCTTCAAGCCACGGCTGCAGGAGGAGGGAAGAGAGAAGAAGGGGGGAGGGGTAGAGAGAAGGGGATGGGGTGAAGAAGTAGATAGTGGCTTCTCCTGTGTTCCCTGGCCGAGACTCAAACCCAGGACTTCCACAGGCTGGCCTGACGCTCTACTGCTGAGCCAACTGACCCGGGGCAAAATAAATGTTATTTCAAGAATCCAGTGAAATAAGGAATGTGCTTTGGAAAATACAAATTATTCTTTATTTCTAGTTATTAATACTTTTAATTCTTGCTGCCTTTTGTTATGTTGTTGGGCTTCTGCTAGGCAGTAAATTATTCCTCTTCACTGTACTCTCACCATGTGTTGCTTTAACTCTAATCTGAGAAGTATTTCTGAATTTATTTTGTTGCTTTTACATTTCAGGATAAACTAAAATTGTCAAGATACAAACTTTTTTTTCAGAAAATGTCACAATAGCCTGGATTTCAGTTTACCACTTAACTAAACTGTAAGTCATTTGAAACAACTCATTCAAAATATAATGGCCCTAGGCCAGCTCATAAAGACGTTTTTAATTGCATAATATTCCTGAAACAATAGTGCTATTTCCAATAGACCCAACTATTACTGAGTTCAGAGCTTTAGGGACTGCTCAGCCCAGTCCCGGAGAGAACGTCTGACAGCCCTACCAACAGCAATGCAACCAAACAACTATTACATTTATAGTATATATAACCTCTTGAGACTCAAATTACAAAAAAGAGTATCATTGCTCAACAGCACAATGAAGGCTTAAATTTAGAACATGTTTTTCCATAAAAAAAAATTGATTCAACAAAGATTTTTTTTTTTTTTGTATTTTTCTGAAGCTGGAAACGGGGAGAGACAGTCAGACAGACTCCCGCATGCGCCCGACCGGGATCCACCCAGCACGCCCACCAGGGGGCGACGCTCTGCCGCTCTGGGGCATCGCTCTGTTGCAACCAGAGCCACTCCAGCGCCTGGGGCAGAGGCCAAGGAGCCATCCCCAGCACCCGGGCCATCTTTGCTCCAATGGAGCCTTGGCTGTGGGAGGGAAAGAGAGAGACAGAGAGGAAGGAGGGGGAGGGGTGGAGAAGCAAATGGGCGCTTCTCCTATGTGCCCTGGCCGGGAATCGAACCTGGGTCCCCCGCAAGCCAGGCCGACGCTCTACCGCTGAGCCAACCAACCAGGGCCTCAACAAAGATTTTTGGAGTAAGTAGTCTGTGGCAGAAACAGTTCTACGTTCTGAAGAACAGAACTCTGAATAAAGGCAACAACAACAATCATCACCACAAGAACCTCTGCTCCTTTTTTCTAAACCCAGGAATGGGATTAAAGGTTTAGAAATGGCACTGCTTCCCAAGTTTTCCCGAACTCTTTCCTACCCTCCTCCATAATACTATTATAACCCCTTAGATGCCTACTTCTCTCTTAGATAACCCCTCTCTCCCGAACTCCATTCTCCTTTCCCAACTCCAGCCTGGTTTGCCAATGTATAATTCTCAAATACTATCTGCTGAAGAAATAACCTGAAGAGCAAGATAAAAATACATACTCATGGGTCTCACTAAAAAATTAAAATAAAAAATTAGGGGAATTCCCGACACTCAGATTGACTAGCTATCAGCCTTAGACAGGTATTTTACTTTTCCAAGTATCAGTGTCTTCAACCACAATAAGAGTATAATAATATATTTTGTAAACTTCAGAGCACTTTCTTGAGAATCACTTAGAGTGATTAAATTTTTTGCAAATGTAATATTTTAATTAAGAATAGTATAAATCACTGAGTTGACTCAGTGGTAAAGCGTCCGCCCAGGGTGTGGATGTCCCAGGTTTGAACCCCAGTCACGGCACACAAGAGATGCAACCACCTGCTTCTCCTCCCCTCCCCATCACCCTTCTCCTTCTTTCCCTCTCTCCCTCTCTCTCTCTCTCTCTCTCTCTCTCTCTCTCTCTCTCTGTCTTCTCCTCCCACAGCGGTAGCTCAACTGGTTCTAGTACATTGGAACCAGGTGCTGAGGATGTCTCTGTGGAGTCTCCACCTCAGGTGCTAAAAATAGCTCAGTTGCAAGTATGGGCCCAGATGGGCAGAGCATCGGCCCCAGACAGGGGTTGCCAGGTGGATCCCAATCAGAGTGCATGAGGGAGTTTGTCTCTCTATCTCCCCTCCTCTCACTTGGAAAAGAAGAATAAAAAGGAAGAATACTATAAATCTATCTAGCAAATCTTTTTATCAGGTGTACCAAAAACAAAAAAAAACATTAACCAGTTCTGTTCACATGACAACAAATAGCAACTTTCTGAATATCTACTTATTTTTTCTTGTTCTCAATGAAGCCAATCTTTATGCTTTTGTTTCTTTCTCCTGTAATCTGTAAAAAATCATTTACTACTGAACCTAATACTCTTAACAGTTATTTGAATTGCAACTGTGGACACAAGAAAATAAAGCCTTTATCTTTTTTATGACAATATTAATATCTTCTAGTGAAAAGCTTTAATCAGTCCCATTAGGCAACAATTTACTAACCTCTCCTATGTACAAGGCATTGTGCAGGTTGCTGAGTCATAAGATGGATCGTTTTCTTTATGTAAAAAAAGCCGTCTTTAGTTTTTCATTCAGTCACCAAATCCTGTCAATGTTACATCTGGGATGGCTGTCAAACAAATCCCTTCTCTATCCCCACTACCACTGCCAAGTCCTCAAAATCTCTTTCTCAGAGCACTGAAACAGTCTTCTAGATTATTTCCCAGCTTCTAGTCTCCTTTCTATACTTTAAAATTTTTTCTTAGAGTATTTTCCCAAGTGTTCAAAAACTTAATCCTAGCCAACTTCTCTAGGATGTCTAGCCAGTTCCCCACACAGTCTCACTACACCGTACCACCAAGTTACTCAGTGTCTCCAGAACATGCAAAGAACTTCCACACATCTGTCTTTTCTCCAGCCTCTTCTCCCTCTCCTTTGAATGCCCTCTCTTTCCAATTCTGCCTCAAAAAGAAAATATCTATTCATGCATGCTTCAGGAACCAGGTTTGGGAAACAAACTAAACCTTCCAAATCAGGATCAATAACTTGCCCATCACCATTGCCACAGCACTTTCTGTGTTTTTTGTTTTGTTTTGTTTGGAATGTTATACTTCGTTGTTTAGAGGTGTTTTTGAGGGGGGAGGAGAGACAGGGACAAACAGACAGGAAGGGAGAGAGATGAGAAGCATCAACCTATAGTTGTGGTACCTTAGTTGTTCATTGATTGCTTTCTCATATGTGCCTTGATGGGGGGGGGGGGGCTACAGCAGAGCGAGTGACCCCTTGCTCAAGCCAGCAATCTTGTGCTCAAGATCTTGAGCTCAAGCTGGTGAGTCGCACTCAAGCTGGCAACGTCGGGGTTTCAAACTTGGGACCTCAGCATCCCAAGCCCGACACTCTATCCAGTGCCTCCGCCTGGTCAGGCACTTTCCATGTTTTTCATATGCCTCTGTCACAGAGCTGCTCAGCATTATATTTGGTTGAGTACTTGTCTACTGCTCCCATGTTATGCCCTTCTCTCTCCTTCCATAAAATAAAGTGTGTGCTCCTCCAACATAAGGACTATATTTTACTATTTGTTCCAAGTAGCGATAACAAGCAGTCAGTACCTAGTCAGCAAAAATTAGGATAAGACAATAAGGTGCAGTTTCTGTCTTCAAGGAGATTATAATTTAGTAAAGGAAGGGAATAAAGAAATATAAAAATGTATAGTTACCCTTTGCAAAGCTGCATCACATTTTTATTCCATTTTTGCAATCACTCAAAGAGGAGAACAATGTAGTTATTATCCCCCTTTTATTTATTTTTTACAAATTTGTCGTTTTTATTATTTACTTATTTTTTCTTTCAATCTTATTTTGAATTAGTTTCAGGCATAAAAAGCACAGTGATTAGACAATCATACACTTGACAAAGTGTTCCCTCTGGTACTATCTCAAGCACCCACCAGGTGCCACATCTAGTTATCGCATTATTACTAACTATATTCCCTATGCTGTACTTTACATCCCTGTGACTAATTTGTAACAACCAATTTGTACTTTTTAGTCCCTTCACTTCTTCCATGCAATCCTCCAAGCCCCTCCCCTTTGGCAACCACCAATTCGCTTTCTGTGTCTACAAGTCTATTTCAATTTTGTTTGTTCATTTATTTTGTTCTTTAGAGTCCACATATAAGTGAAATTATATATTTTTTCTCTGACTGCCTTGTTTAACTGAGCACAACACCTCCAGATCCATCCACGCTGTTGTACATGGTAAGATGTCATTCTTTTTTATGGCCGAGCAATATTCCATGATATTATATTTTCTTTATCTAATCATCTATTTATGGGCACTTGGGTAGCTTACAGATCTTGTAAATAATGCTGTAATGAGCATAGGGGTGCATATATTCTTTCTAATTAGTGTTTTGTGTTTCTTTGGATAAGCCCCCAGAAGTGGGGTCACTGGGTCATAAGTCAGAGCCACTTTCATTTATTTTTATTTTTTCCATTGATTTGAAAGAGAGAGGAAAGGAAAAGGGGGGGAGAAGCATCAACTCACTGTTTCCCTTAGATGTTCCATTTTATTGTGTACTCATTGATGGCTTTTCGTACATGCCCTGACAGGGGATTAAACCTATTACCTCTGGCGCTCCAACTCTATGCTTTGTCCACTGAGTCACCTGGCCAGGACAAAGGCAGTTCTATTTTTAATTTCTTGAGGAATCTCCATACTGTTTTCCACAGTGGCTGCACCAGTCTGCATTCCCACCAGCACTGCAGGAGGGTTCCCTTTTCTCCACATCCTCACCAGCAATTATCCTGTGTTGTTTTGTTGATGAGCACCATTCTGACAGGTGTGAGGTGATATCTCATTGTGGTTTTAACTTGCATTTCTCTGATGATTAGTGACATTGCGCATCTTTTCATATGTCCATTGGCCATCTGTATGTCCTCTTTGGAGATATCATCCCCTTTTTACAAATAAGTAAGGTGAGAAGGATAGGTGACTTGCTTTATGTCACACAGCATGATAGAGAGGGATAGGAGTTCCCTTTTCCTTTTTTTTTTAAGGTTTTATTTATTCACTTTAGAGAAGGGGGGAGAGGGGGGAGGAGCAGGAAGCATCAACTCCCATATGTGCCTTGACTGGGCAAGCCCAGGGTTTCGAACTGGCGACCTCAGTGTTCCAGGTTGACGCTTTATCCACTGTGCCACCACAGGTCAGGCAGGTGTTCCCTTTTCTCCATATCCTCACCAACATTTATTATTTCTAGGGTTTTTTTTACATATATATATAGTCATCCTAACTAGTATGAGGTTATATATCATTGTGGTTTCGATTTGCATTTTCCTGATGATAAGTTATATTGAACACCTTTTCATATATATCTCAGTTTTTTTCTATGTAGTCTTTGGAAAATGTCTTTTCAGGTCCTTGTACACTGTTGGTGGAAATGTACTTTGGTGCAGTCTTTATGGAAAAGAGTATAAAGATTCCTTAAAAATTAAAAACAGAACTAGGATACTATCCAGCAATCCCACTTCTCAATATGAATCTGAAGGAAATAAAATCAGGATCTCTCAGAGATACCTGTACTCTCATTTTCTTCTTATTTATGTATTTATTTGAGAGAGAGAGAGAGAGAGAGAGAGACAGAGAGAGAGACAGAGAGGAAGGGAGAAACACCAATTTGTTCTTCCACTTCTTTATGCATTCATTGGTTGAATCTTGTTTGTGTCCTGACTTGGGATTGAACCCGCAACCTTGGTATATCTGGACAACACTCTAACAAACTGATCTATGCAGCCAGGGCCCCCTGCACTCCCATATTCATTGCAGCATTATTCACAATTGCCAAGGTATGGAATCAACCTTAGCATCTACCGACAGATGAACGGATGAAGAAAATGTGATTAGATACACACGTAGCCACACACAAAGGCAAACACACACCCACATTAGAACAGCATTAAGCCTTAAAAAAGAAAGAAATTCTAGCATTGGCAACAAAATGGAGATAAACCTGGAGGACATTATGGTAAGTGAAATAAACCAAAGAAAAGACAGGCATTATACAGTTTCACTTAGAGGTAGGTAAATAAAGAGGTAGTTATGTGAGGTGATGGATACAATTAACTTGATTGTGGTAATGATTGTGCAACGTACACATATATCAAATCATCACGTTGTACACTTTAAATGTATTCAATTTTATTTGTCAATTATTCTTTAAGAAAACTGAAAAAATCATAAAAATGTCAGCAAAACAAACTAGAAACTCAGTCACGTGACGAAGAGTAAAAACACTTCTAGGCTGAAGAAGGTAAAATCAGCAATCACTTGCACAAACTGTCTGAATTTAGAATTAATTTAACAGGGACCATGATAGAATTACTCTCTTGGCCTACTCAAATGTAAAATACTACCAAATTCGTTGCAGATCTTATTTTTTAGTCAGTAATTTTTCATTTTTATTTTATAAATTTTTTCATGCAGTTTATTTAATAGCTGCTCTGTTGAAGAGTAGTTTAAGAAATCACAATAAAAGGATTAGTATTTTAGAGTGAACCAACTGAAATAAATGACTTTAACTAATTGGATAAAATGATTCTTTGTCAAATTTTCTACATTGTTATATCTTGAAGGGAAACTACATTTTTGTTTCTTGGTTTCTTTGTGAAGAATATTCAGGGTTTTTCCCAAGATGTACTAACTTCCCCAACATAAGATGGGTGGATATGCACTTTAACCAAGTCTTCTACTGCTTTGCTATTTTTACAAAAAACAACTCAATGCTAATTAGTCCCCCTCCGTCAAATTAGCTGAATTGGGGCAATCTGGTTTCTTTCTTTGTCACACAGGATTCTAAACAATTCCATCAGTCTGTCAGTTTCAAGTGATATAAACAGAGGTTATTAGAGGGGCAGGAAGATCGCATCACAATGATGTGAACAGCAAAACTGACTTATGAATAATTAGCAGAATTCTCAGTATATCTTTTTGACATATCCACTTAAAAATACAAAAATATATAAATATCTTTATGAAACCAATGCCACACACAGGTCTCTAAGGAAAACAACAAAGTCATTCACAAACAGTAGATGGAACCTGCAGTTGGTTGTCCTGTGACTAACAGCACATATCTCTGATATACAAACTGTCTAACGGAGTTATTATGTGAAGAAATAATCGGTAAAGACAATTACTGTTCTTCTGGGACATCAACTTTTTTTTCTTTCTTTTTTGATGAGGTTTAGTTTACAACTTGAGAAAAGTCAAAATTGGGTTGTGGTCATAAACACTATATATTGAAAATTCTTAAAATAAATAGCTGCTTGCCCTGATGTGCTATATTGTTATAAACCTCTTTAAATAAAAGAAAGCTTCCACTTATGTCCAGAAAAAGGTGAATTCTACCTTCTTATGCAAACATGTATTAACTACAAGGAGATAAAAAAGAAGGAAATCTTACCTTTTGTGACAGCATGGATGAACCTCAAGATTATTATACTAAGTGAAATAAGCCAGTCAGAGAAAGACCAATGCTATATGTTCTCACTTATACGTGTAATCTAATGAGCAAAATAAACTGATGAACAAGATGGAAACAGAGGCATGGACACATGGAACAGACAGACAGCTGTCAGAGGGAGGGTTGGGGGCTGGATGATAGAAGGCGAAGGGATTAGGAACACACACACATAAAACTCATACACATAGACAATAGTACAGTGACAGCCAGAAGGGAAGGAGGTGGGAGTAGATGGCGGTGGACAGAGGTGGGAGAAGGGGACAGCAAGGAAAGAGACTTTGTTTGGGGCTATGGGAACAGATGCGGTTGTGTAGATGGTGCTTTGTTGAGTTGCACACCTGAAACCTGTACTCCAATAAATTCTATTTAAAAAGGATAAGAAGCCTAACCAAGTGGTAGCACAATTGACAGAGTGTCAGACTGAGACATGAAGGAGCCAGATTTGAAACCCCAAGGTTGCTGACTTGAGCATGGGGTCACCGGCTTGAATGTGGGATCATGGACATGAACCCATGGTCACTTGCTTGAGCCCAAAGGTCACTGGCTTGAAGTGCAAGGTCACTAGATTGAGCCCAAGGTCACTGGCTTGAGCAAGGGGTCACTCGGTCTGCGGTCTGCTGTAGTTCTCCCACCATCAAGGCACATATGACAAAGCAACCAATGAACAACTAAGGTGCTGCAAAGAATTGATGTTTCTCATCTCTCTCCCTTTCTGTCTGTCTTTCCCTATCTGTCCCTCTCTCTGACTCTCTCTGTCTCTGTAAAAAAAAAAGGTTAAGAAAATGCATGGTTTAAATAAGGGGAAGAAATAACACAACCCTGTTATGAGCTGTGATATCTTAGCTTCTAGATCAAATGCTTTCCCCTGTAGAATAATATCATTCTTCACTTTTTGTATTTTATTAAAGTATCGTACTAATACAACCTCATTATCTTTAAGAAATGCAAAAGCAGCAACTGGCAACACTATCAATCCATGCAGGAAGTTTAATGCAGCTCTCACATAGAGGGTAATGGAAAAAAGAAAACGACCGCAGGCAAATTTTTGTTGTGCTGAGTAAAAGAAATCTACATGGGCTTAAGTTATAATCATTTAAAATTTTTAATTATAAATCAGAATACTGTCTTTCTCTTATTCAACATGTCCTTATTCTTAAGAAACTTATAAGCAGATAGAATTTATTTCCCAGTAATAAATGATTTCCCAACAAACTCAGTAGAATAGAATGCTTATGCTGGAGTGAACACTCACCAGAGGGCACTATACTGCATAAAACCCTACAAGCCAAATTCTTGCACAATGGAGTTTAAATGTGTTAACATAAGGAGGTAATGATTCTCCACACCATTCCAAAATAAATGAAAAACAAACTTACTTTTTTCTAAAGAACTGAAATACTCGAGACCCTTGCTTTTTCTAAATTTCTACAGACACTAAAGAGTCTATAGGACCTGTGGTGGCGCAGTGGATAAAGCGTCGACCTGGAAATGCTGAGGTCGCCGGTTCGAAAACCTGGGCTTGCCTGGTCAAGGCACATATGGGAGTTGATGCTTCCTGCTCCTCCCCCCTTCTCTCTCTCCTCTCTAAAAATAAATAAATAAATAAATAAACCTTAAAAAAAAAGAAAAAAGAAAAAAAAAATGGCCCTGGCCGGTTGGCTCAGCGGTAGAGCATCGGCCTGGCGTGCGGGGGACCCGGGTTCGATTCCTGGCCAGGGCACATAGGAGAAGCGCCCATTTGTTTCTCCACTCCCCTCTCCTTCCTCTCTGTCTCTCTCTTTCCCTCCCGCAGCCAAGGCTCCATTGGAGCAAAGATGACCCGGGCGCTGGGGATGGCTCCTTGGCCTCTGCCCCAGGCGCTAGAGTGGCTCTGGTCGCAACAGAGCGAAGCCCCGGAGGGGCAGAGCATCACCCCCTGGTGGGCAGAGCATCGCCCCTGGTGGGCGTGCCGGGTGGATCCCGGTCGGGCGCATGTGGGAGTCTGTCTGACTGTCTCTCCCCGTTTCCAGCTTCAGAAAAATACAAAAAATAAAAAAATAAAATAAAAAATAAATAAATAAATAAAAAGAGTCTATAGGACATGTTTTGACAATAAATTATTTTGTTGTTTCATGTGTGCAAATACTGTTTGCCAATAGGATTCCTTGAAGGTAGGAAACAGGAACAGGCAGACTGTTTACTTCATGGTATCATGGCCTCTGTCCTAGTGCTGAAAATATTAGTAAACAATACTTAAATTTATTTTAGAACGGTTCATGGAGTTAATCATAACAACAACTTAGAACAACAATCCACCAAATCTCTGTTTTAAATGCCAGAAAAGAAATCTGGATCTTTTTCAAATATTTGTTTTAATTAGCATTAACTGAGCACTCACTGTGTCACAGAACCTGTGCTAAGCTATATAACACTCACACTGTATTAAAAATACTGAATTTTAGCCTGACCTGTGGTGGTGCAGTGGATAAAGCATTAGCCTGGACACTTGAGATCACTGGTTCGAAACCCTGGGCTTGCCTGGGTCAAGGACCACATGGGAGTTGATTGATGCTTCCTGTTCCTCCCTTCTCTCTCTCTCTCTCTCTCTCTCTCTCTCTCTCTCTTTCTCCTCTCTCTAAAATGAATTTTAAGAAAAGATAAAAATACTCATTTTTTCAGTATATTACATGATTTGGAATATTTCTCTTGTTAAAGTCAAGCTGGCTGTAAACAGATTGACTAGTAAAACAAGAAGAAGCTATTTGGATCATTTAAACTTGAATAAAATATTCATTACATTGTTTCAATTAAACTCAGTATCATTAACCATCTCTTATTTGTAAGGCTCCTTTCTGTGGAAAAATTAAAACACACAACAGGTCTTGTTACTGATCGTAAGGAGTTAATAACCTAGAAAGCAGCAATGAAAGACAGTGTTATTTTCTTTAGCAATCATTGGGGTCTTTTGGATTATTTTCCCAAACATGATTGCTTATTTGAACATCCTTCATAATACATGGGAAGATGAAATGATCATTTTGACCATTGTTCTGTAAGAATTTGCCTGTTTGTAAATCTGAAACTGCACAGGAGTACACTGAACAAATACAACACACATCCGGGACATTGATAGAGGCAAGGCAGGCACATAGCAATAAGCATGTCACAGTGAATCTGGGTTGACATCACCTCCCCTACAAAGCGCAGGTCAGGAGGTCAGTAAGTGTTGGAAACCACAGTAATGATAAAGAGGAACCAGCTCTGCCTGTAGCTCAGTTGGTTACAGCATTGTCCCAATGTGCAGAGGTTGCTAGTTCGATCCTTGGTCAGGGCACATGCAGGAACAGCGTGATGTTCCTGTCTTTCTGTCTCTCTTCCTCTCTCACTAAAATCAATTAAAAAAAAACTTTTTAAAAAATAAATAAAGAGGAATCAAAATTGAGTAAGACTTATTAAAAAAGGTTGTTTTAAAACATAAGATTTTAAGGCCCTGGCCAATTGGCTCAGCAGTAGTGTTGGCCTGGCATGTGGAACTCCTGGGTTCGATTCCCAGCCAGGGCACACAGGAGAAGCACCCAGCTGCTTCTCCACCCTTTCCCTCTCCTTTCTCTCTATCTCTCTCTTCCCCTCCTGCAGCCAAGGCACCATTGGAGCAAAGTTGACCCAGGCATTGAGGATGGCTCCATGGCCTCTGCCTCAGGTGCTAGAATGGCTGCAGTTGCAATGGAGACATGCCCCAGATGGGCAGAGCATCGCTCCCTGGTGGGCATGCCAGGTGGATCCCGGCTGGGCACATGTGGGAGTCTGTCTCTCTGTCTCCCTGCTTCTCACTTCAGAAAAATACAAACAAACAAACAAAATGTAATTAATCAAGAACTACCAATGTAAGCATATATTTAGAAATATGGATATAGGCTTTGGGTCAAACTGGTGGAGGAGGTAAAGGCTGTAATTGCATCTTCCCAGGACCACTTCAAAGTCACAACTAACCTACAGAACAACCACCATTAAGAACCACCTGAAAGCCCTGGCCAGTTTGCTCAGTGGTAGAGCATCGGCCCAGAGTGTGGAAGTCCCGGGTTTAATTCCCAGCCAGAGCACACAGGAGAAGCACCTATCTGCTTCTCCATCCTTCCCCCTCTCCTGTCTCTCTCTCTCTCTTTTCCCCTCCTTTGCAGCCAAGGGTCCATTGGAGCAAAGTTGGCTCAGGCACTGAGGATGGCTCCATGGCCTTCACCTCAGGAGCTAGAATAAGTCTGGTTGCAATGAAGCAACAGCTCAGATGGGCAGAGCGTCGCCTCCTAGTGGGCACGCTGAGTGGATCCTGGTCAGACACATGCCAGAGTTTGTCTCTCTGCTTCCTCTTTTCTCACTTCAGGAAAACACAAAAAAATAAAAACACATAAGATTTTAGGTAGTTTTGAAAGGGGAAAGAGATGAGTATTAGTGGAAAACAAAAGGGAGGGCTTTCCAGAAATGAGTGTGTCTTGAATGAGGAAAATTCAAACTGATTAAAATGTCCGCAGAAGAACCTCCATCGCAGAGAATAATAACTAATAAAACGGGTTTTAAACAAATATGCAGAGGATGAAAGAGAGAGGAGTTATATATATAGGGGTTTATGGCCTCAAGGAAACAGTGAAATACAAACATCTGCATTAGAGTCCAGAAAGAAGATGGCCTAGGAGATACTGAGAAGAAAGAATCAGGAGGATGTGACACTCTGAACGTGAAAGACAAAGAAAGTGAGGTTGTTAAAAAATTATTATAACATTGACAGTAGAGGGGATTAAATGACACTATTAACAAGACGGAAAAATTAGAGTGACTCTCTGGTAATGAAAAACTGATAAATTTTATTTTATGTTTCAATGCCATAAGGGCATTTAAATATGAGTATTATAAATGAATATATTCATTTTAATATTTTGTGTATTCTTTATCCTGTTATAACCTGGATGACATTTTACTGAGAATTTTGGTACCATAACCAAAGAAAAGTCTTGTTTATATTCTTACGGTTTGGTTGCTTAATGGCTTTTGCACCTCACTTGAGGACTTTTGGATTGAACTAATAAACAGTACTTTACATGACTCATTCTGAGGCTGTTATAGAACCATATAGTCTATTGTTATCCTAAACATGCTGGTTCATGAGGTGCTCTTGTCCATTGTTTGAACCTATCTATACAGTTGAGTCTTAATAACCAATTAAATAAATGTCATTTGGTTGTCATGGTTTATGAAAGTGAATGCAACCAAAGCACCCCAAGCACCACAAGTTATCTTTCTTCTTATTTAATACAGTTAGATTTTTAATTCCAGTAATAAAATAATGATGTGAATGATCTATTGCATTCAGAAATTTCTACTAGAGCTAAATGATTTAAAAAGCCAAAATTTCAAATGACTGATAACTTCTTATACTTTCTAAATATGTATGATCATGAAGACCTATAGTTTTATTGCATCGAATTTAACTACATTTTTTTTAGTCTGCTCAGAACCAATTCCAACATTTTATAGAAATGTTGAAGATTTTCCAAATCGTTTTCAACTGTCCACTGGTCGTATAGAGATTCTCAGTCAATTCTAGTTAATCTTTTCCTAGCTTTTCTGGTAAGATAGCCAAGAGAAAAAGGTGTACTGTATACCATGTACTCGGTCATGTGATATATTCTGTGAGAGAGATAACAGAGCCAAAGGCATTCATAGTGTCCTATTGCTGCTGTAATAAATTACCACAAAGAGTGGTTTAAAACAGCACAAACATGTTCTTTTAAGGTTCGGGAGGGCAGACTCTAAATTCAAAGTATCAGCAGGTCTGGTTTCTTCTGGGAAGAATCCACTCCCTTGCCTTTTTAAATTTTCTTCTTTTTCATGGGAGAAGAGGGGAGACAGAGAGACTGACCCTCACATGCGCCCCAACTTAGACCCACCCAGCAACCCCCATGTGGAACCAATGCTCTGCCCACCTGGGGCCATGCTCACAACTGAGCTATTTTTAGCGTCTGAGGCAGAGGCTCCTCTAGCCAGCATCAGCACTCAGGGCCTACATGAGCCATGACTGTGGGAAGGGAAGAGAGAGGGGGGGAGGGGAAGGGGAGGGGAAAGGGGAGGGGTGGAGTAGTAGATGTTCGCTTTACCTGTATGCCCTGACTGGGAATCGAACCGGGACATTCAAATGTCAGTCCGACACTCTACCACTGAGTCAACCTGCCAGGACCACCTCTTTTTAGTTTCTAGAGGCTCCCTACTTTTCTTGGCCCATGGCTTCTTCCTCACATTACTCCAACCTCTTGCTTCCACTGTTACATCTCCTGCTACTGGTTCTGACAAGCATTTCAGTTTTGTAAGGCCCCTGTGATGACATCAAGTCAACTCAGATAACTCAGGATAATGTCATTGCAAGGCCCTTAACCTCAATCACATCAGCAAAATCCCTTTGCCATGTAAGATAACATTCATAGGTTCCAGAGATTATGAGGTGGACATCTTTGGAGAGCCATTATTCAACTTACAACAGGGCACAACATATTAAAAAGATAAAAACTAATGTCAAATTCCTCATCCAGTAAGATCAGAGGTGTAGCTGCAAGTAAATACCGTATCTTAGGCACCATCAAAGAACAGCTCCTTGCCTGTAACAAAGCCAAATACTGAGAGTAGAGGGTAATGCATCACTTCCCAATTACTATTCACTTTTATTTGATTTATAGCAATTATACAGAGGAGCAGAGATAAGGAAATGGACTTAACAACTAATGCCAGCTATACTCTTGGCAGAAATGTACTGGTGTGGTGTTATTACTGAGGGTATCTTTTACTTTATCAATCATACAAATAAAAATACTTAAAATGTACCAGGCCACATAAAAATTTATAAGTTCCGTTTCTCTTGAATTAAACGGATTATCTAAGCAGTAAAATAACCTCTTTCATTCCTGGCATAGCAGTCCGTATTAGCAGTCACTGGAAGATAGGTCAGTAGTTATCTGCAAACCATAGTGTAAGTATGTGACAATAAATCCAACCTAGGAGCCCGTTATTATTTAGTTCATCCTATCTCCTTGGTATAGCTTTCCTCTAACCCTATTACTACCCTTTTGACATTATATGTCCTAGAGCAGTGGTAGTCAACCTGGTCCCTACTGCCCACTAGTGGGCGTTCCAGCTTTCATGGTGGGCAGTAGCGGAGCAACCAAAGTACAATATAAATAAAAAGATAGATTTAACTATAGTAAGTTGTTTTATAAAGATTTATTCTGACAAACTTAGCAAAAATCCTACATAAAGTACTTGGCAAGTACTTATTATTATATGCTTTAACTTGCTGTAACTCTGCTTTATAAATTTTATAAAGTAAAGTTACTTCCCTACTTTATGAATCACCATTACTGTGGAACCGGTGGGCGGTTAGAAAATTTTACTACTAACAGAGATACAAAAGTGGGCGGCAGGTATAAAAAGGTTGACTACCCCTGTCCTAGAGTTTCTTTCTTTCTCATAGTGTAATCTCAGACTTAGGTACATTCTCGGACCTTCCTGCTCTCAAATTCGAAGAGCTTCATAAAAGTGTTTTTCAGAAAAACCATCTAAGTCAGATATCTAGTTACCTTGAGAGTTACCATTAAGTAAGAATTACATGCCAACTAAAACATCTTGCAGTTTCTCCTTCATACGGTCAGTTTTGACAGTTGGCACTGTATCTAAACCTTTTTTGAACACTCTTATATTTGTTTAATAAGGTGACCAATCGTCCTCCTTTAGGGAGCACAGTCCTTCTTTTGTAAGTTCTGTCCTCCCTCGAAAAGTGTCCTCCTACATGTCCTCCTTTTTGATATTGGGAGACTAAGCTGTAAATGTCCGTATTGACCAATGCAGAGTCAATCCATTGCATGTGATGTGATGCATTTGTATCTAAATGAGTACTTTTTTCTTACAATTGTTATAAAAAATTAATAGGCATGTAAGCATAATTACAATATAAAATATTACAAATTTTTTTTATTTATTTATTTTTTACAGAGACAGAGAGTGAGTCAGAGAAAGGGACAGACAGGGACAGACAGACAAGAATGGAGAGAGATAAGAAGCTTCAATCATTAGTTTTTCATTGCGCGTTGCAACACCTTAGTTGTTCATTGATTGCTTTCTCATACGTGCCTTGATCGCAGGCCTTCAGCAGACTGAGTAACCCCTTGCTGGAGCCAGTGACCTTGGGTTCAAGCTGGTGGGTTTTTTGCTCAAACCAGATGAGCCCGTGCTCAAGCTGGCGACCTCGGGGTCTTGAACCTGGGTCCTCTGCATCCCAGTCCGACGCTCTATCCACTGCGCCACTGCCTGGTCAGGCTACAAATATTTTTATTATGCATTTATCATATTATAGTGTATTATTGTTGCAATGAATAAAATGTTTCTTTTATATATGATATTGTTTTCTTCCATTTCTTTTTGTCCTCCTTTTCATTGTAAAAAAAAGTTGGTCACTTTAGTTTATGCCATGCCAAAAATTGAGCAGAAATTTTCCTGTGATGTCATCAGTTATAATTTTCCAGGGAGTTAGCACTTCTGACCATATTTTCACAACCAGTCAGATTTCTCACTGTTAATGAAATGTGTGTCTTACGTGCTATTGAGTCAGCTCCAACTCCTGGCAACCCTGTGAGTGAGTGATGTCCACAGTGTCCTGTCCTCAGCAGCCCTGCTTAGCTCCTGTACTCATGTCTATGGCTTCTTTTATGGAGTTGTAATGCTGGTGGCCATGGCTCTGCAGGTTTCCAGTGGATTCGGGCAGATGGTCAAGGAACTGAGGAGCCAGAGGACAGTAGGCCATTCCATTTACTAGAGTCTCACTACTGCAGACAAGCAAGGAGGCAGGGAAAACTGCTTTTCTCTCTCTCTCTCTCTCTCTAGACTGAGCAGCAAACAGGCCGGGGTGGGGGAACCCCTTCTCCGGCAAACAATAGCAAAAAATGGCCCTTCCCACTGGTGGCAGGCAATCTGCAATCTACCATCTGCCGCCCTGAGGGCAAGCACCCGCAGCCTTCCACAGACTATACACATGTGGCGCAGACCCATGCTCATGTACCAATCAGGCAAAGTACAAGCAAGCAAGCCTAACACACTTGTTTGCTCAACAGGAGTCCATCCACCCTATATCTGGTCTTCCTCCTTTCCTCTTCCCTTTGGTTTTTCCTAGCACTATTGTATTTTCCAAGAAACCCTGTCTTTTCAGGATGTGCCTGAAATAATACAGCTTCAGTTTGGTCATTTCTCTTCCAGTGATGATTCAGGCTTCATTTGTTCTAAGACTCACTTGTTGATTTTTCTGGGGGTCTAGGGCACTCATAGAGCTCTCCTCTAACACCGTATTTCAAATGAATCAATTATTTGCCTATCAGACATCTTTACTGTCCAACTTTTAATCTGAACATGGCATTTGGGAATCTGAGGGTGTGGGTGATTTCAGCTTCAGTCTCTAATGACACATCTTTGGCTTTGGGTCATCATTCCTATTTCTCCATTGCTGCCCTTCTGAGCCTCAACCTTCTCTTGATTTCTTAAATGTCTCTCATTAAATTTTACTGTCATCCTATAGAACAGTACTTCTTCACTAAATACTTTTAATAATCTATCTTAAGATCCCTAAGTAAAATGATTTATGTGGCAATGAAAATGAAATCATAGGAAACACTGTCCAGTGACCAGAGGATTCAAAGTAAGTACATGGCCATTTCTTTTGCACCATTGTCAGACTGGATTTGAAAAGACACTTAATCCTTCCGAGACTTGGTTCTTCCATTCACAAAATGAGGTAATATTAACTTGACAAAGGTGTCATGAAAATGTATGTATGAGAAAGTTCATATATACCTTACAACCTAGATCAGCACTATTATTAGGGAAATGTTAATTGACTGACATAGTCTATCCAGAGGTCCCCAAACTTTTTACACAGGGGGCCAGTTCACTGTCCCTCAGACCGTTGGAGGGCCGCCACATACAGTGCTCCTCTCACTGACCACCAATGAAAGAGGTGCCCCTTCCGGGAGTGGGGGGGGGGCGGATAAATGGCCTCAGGGGGCCACATGCGGCCGCGGGCCAGCCGGGCTGGGCCGTAGTTTGGGGACACCTGGTCTATACCTCTCCCTGGTATCTGGACCCCCCCCATGGATTCTGATTACTCCTTTCTCCGATATGCTTCCTTTGCATCATTGTATGAAATGCAGTCTCTCATTGTCCTTGAAGTCACAGTAAATTGCATAATTAAATCCTGTTCAGTAGAGATGTAAGAATTTTCCAGTTTATAGCTCCCTATAAACATTCTACTTAATATTCAACAGCCTGAATTATTTTTAGAGGACTGTTACTACCTGTCTTCAAAACACCATTTTATTATTTAAAAGCAGTAGACAAGAGAAACAGAACAATGGTAGGTTCAATGGCTCTATTTTCCCCTGAAATATATTTTTCATTATTGGAATGTTCACTAAGTTCAATGAATAAATAAATTGTCCAAATAAATAGATATTTATTACACAGAGCTTGATGGAAGTATATATGAAGAAAACTAGCATTTTCCAACAATATCAGCCCTCTAAAATGCTCTAGGATATATCAATGGTCAAGATGTGTTCTATACACTAAGGAACCAAAAATAGATCATTTTGATTTTGTGTCTTTATCTCAAATATCCTTTTCTAAAGCTTGATTCAGTTGGTCTCTTAATTTAAAAACATTTAATTACTATATTATTTTAGTGCAGAATTGTACAGTCAAGAGAGCATGAATTTGGTGTTACGGAATTTCTGGCTCTACAATGACTAGTTCTCCTATCTAATTTCCCTTAGGTTCAGTTTTCTCAACTGTAAAAGATACTAGAAATAGCAAACTCCTAAGGTGATTGTGAGGATTGAATTGGTTAATGAATGGATTGAATTGGTTAATTAATGGAAAGTTGCAAGCACATTGTCTCTGTCATAGATGATGCTCACAGGTGGATGTTATTATAACTTCAAACCCTATAAAAAGAGAACAGGCTTCTTTTCTCTAGAAACTTTAAACTACAAATATTTATTTAATTATAGTGTAGCAGCTATGTCTATGTTTATGTATAGATACATGGTATTAGAGGTCATTTAATAAATCAGGCATTTAAATTAAATATTGTTATGGGAAGTTAGAAAGTTATTCAAAATGTGTTTAGTAACCACTATATAGAGAATATGTATGACAAGAGGCTATATAATGCTATACATTTAATAAATGTTACTCTGGACAGTTTATTAGAACTAAGAAAATGAGTAAATTCAAAAGTTTTTTAAAAAATTAATCACTAGTACCAAACTGATATCAACTAAGGGCAAGATTCTAGAGAACGGAGCAGGTCAGAAGGTTAAGCATGCACTGGAGAAGGAATCGGGCCTTGAAACAAACCAAAAGCCATGTTCTTTCCCTGCCTCAGCCTCTTAAACTAATTACCTAGAAATTACTGCCTGGGGGTGAGACCCTGTCCCTTCTCATTAAGATTCCCTACCACTACACAGAATAGAGGGTGGAAGAAAAGAAAAAGTCACATTATTAAGAGTAGCACTGAGAAAAGCTATTTTTTAATTGAATTCACTGGGGTGACGTTGCTCACAAAATCATAGTTTTCAAGTGTACAACTTAATATAAAACATCACTGTCTACTGTGTTGTGTGTGCACTCATTGCCCAAAGCCTCTTTCCATTCCTATTTATCCCCCCTTTGCCCACTTCCTCCTACCTTCTACCCGCTTTCCCTCTGGCTACCACCATACGGTTGTCTGTGTCTATGTGTTACATATACATTAATATACAGTGTGTCCGTAAAGTCATGGTGCACTTTTGACCAGTCACAGGAAAGCAACAAAAGAAGTTAGAAATGTGAAATCTGCACCAAATAAAAGGAAAACCCTCCCAGTTTCTGTAGGATGATGTGGCAGCATGTGCGCATGCGCAGATGATGACGTAACACAGTGTATACAGTAGAGCAGCCCACAGCCATGCCAGTCGAGATGTGTACGGTACAGAGGAAAGTTCAGTGTGTTCTGTGGCTCGCTAAATTCGAATCCGTGACCAAAGTGCAACGTGAATATCGGCGCGTTCATAACGAAGCACCACCACATAGGAATAACATTACTCGGTGGGATAAGCAGTTGAAGGAAACCGGCAGTTTGGTAGAGAAACCCCATTCTAGTAGGCCATCAGTCAGTGACGAGTCTGTAGAGGCTACACAGGACAGCTACCTAAGGAGCCCTAAAAAATCTGTGTGTGCCTGACCAGGCAGTGGCGCAGTGGATAGAGCGTCAGACTGGGATGCGGAAGACCCAGGTTCAAGACCCCAAGGTCGCCAGCTTGAGCGTGGGCTCATCTGGTTTGAGCAAAAATTCACCAGCTTGGACCCAAAGTCGCTGGCTCAAGCAAGGGGTTACTCAGTCCGCTGAAGGCCCATGGTCAAGGCACATATGAGAAAGCAATCAATGAACAACTAAGGTGTCGCAATGTGCAACGAAAAACTAATGATTGATGCTTCTCATCTCTCCGTTCCTGTCTGTCTGTCCCTGTCTATCCCTCACTCTGACTCTCTCTCTGTCTCTGTAAAAAAAAAAAAAAAAAATCTGTGTGTGAGCCCACATCGAACTGCACTGAATAGGCATGAAAGTGGGAGAGTTTTCCTTTTATTTGGTGCAGATTTCACATTTCTATCATCTTTTGTTGCTTTCCTGTGACCTGTCAAAAGTGCACCATGACATTACGGACACAATGTGTGTGTGTGTGTGTGTGTGTGTGTGTGTGTGTGTGTGTGTGTGTATGGGGTTGCTTAATCTCTTCACTATTTTCATCCAGTTCCCTGCCCCCACCTCTCTGACAGCTCTCAGTCAGTTCTTTGTATCTATGCTTTTGTTTCTATTTTGTTTGTTAATTTTCTTCATTCCACTGTGCTTCCCTACATTCTAAGAAGCTAAGAAAGATGCTTCTTACAGGTGGTGTTCAGTCGAGTCATACATTCTTTCCCAACAGATTATTTACTAACATTTCACATACAAGTTGCCATATATGAACGGCAATCAAGTTTTTCCAAAGATCACCCACCATTCCCAATTACTGAACAGGAGGAGAAACAAAACAGTAGCAAAGTAATCTTCCACACTTCTTATGCTCCCAAGTCCTTCCGGGGCATATTATAAGGCCCAGCTATGTAGTTTGTAATTTTAAGAACGTGATATCATAATTCTGGCTATAATGCAATAGGAGATGATTAACTTTTCTGAGTTTTTTATTTTTTTTCAAATATCAGAGAAGATAAGTTGCCTGTGTGAAAGTTACCTAAATCCCCCATTTGGTGGGTAATCAGCTTACTTTACATATTGCTTATTCTAGCCCTTAAATGAAGAAAACTAGTGGGGTTATACATTCAAATTATTTTCTAACTTTCTTGATAATACTTAAAAATCACTTAATTGATTCATATTATATATTTTTTATTCAATTTTAGAGAGGAGCCTGACCTGGTGGTGGCGCAGTGGATAGAGCGTCGGACTGGGATGCGGAAGGACCCAGGTTCGAGACACCGAGGTCACCAGCTTGAGTGCGGGCTCATCTGGTTTGAGCGAGGCTCACCAGCTTGGACCCAAGGTTGCTAGCTCCAGCAAGGGGTTACTCAGCCTGCTGAAGGCCCGCGGTCAAGGCACATGTGACAAAGCAATCAATGAACAACTAAGGTGTTGCAACGCGTGAAGAAAAACTAATGATTGATGCTTCTCATCTCTCTCTGTTCCTGTCTGTCCCTGTCTATCCCTCTCTCTGACTCACTCTCTGTCTCTGTAAAAAATAAATAAATAATTAAAAAAAAAAAAACAGTTTTAGAGAGGAGAGAAAGAATGGGGGAAGAACAGGAAGCACCAACTCCCGTATGTGCCTTGACCGGGCAAGCCCAGGGTTTTGAACTGGCGACCTCAGAGTTCCAGGTCGACACTTTATCCACTGTGCCACCATAGGTCAGGTAACCCATACTATCTTTTAAAATCTGTTTCTAATAACACTACAATTCTGCAGAGGTGCTTTCAGAGCCCAGGAGGTGTGGGTAGCACTTGATGTGACTGAGTGAGTGAAGATGTGGGAATTTTCTCAATCAGCTAATAAAGATCTCTTCTTAATTCATGTAAATAGTAAAAGGATTAATTATAAAATATTTACTTTAGTAAAACAAAAGAATAAAAAGCAGCTTAAATATTACTGTTCTATTGTTGTGTACAAATGAAAGGGTGTGGAAAACTTACTATAATCCAGGGATTATAAAATCG
This sequence comes from Saccopteryx leptura, assembly GCF_036850995.1. Classification (NCBI taxonomy): domain Eukaryota; kingdom Metazoa; phylum Chordata; class Mammalia; order Chiroptera; family Emballonuridae; genus Saccopteryx; species Saccopteryx leptura. The sequence continues at coordinate 77,650,491 of NC_089516.1, read as the reverse complement.
ATCACTACTCTTCCCAAATATTCAAACCATTCTTCTCTGGCTCCTTTAAAACCAAAGGAATGTCTGTTCAACTTATTTAGACTTATCAGAAAACCATAGTAATGACTTGGAGGATTAACTCAATCTCAAAAAAAGAATGTATTAACAGGGGCATATACAGTTCATTATTTTTTTTAATCATATAATATGTTAGTGAGCCATTGGGGGACATATAATAATCCTGTTGGTTTCTAAAGGGAAAGGAGAAATTCGTGGGATATTGAAACAAAAAGTTCTAAAGGAATCACACTTTACTTCCCCAGGCAAACCTGGCCCTTCTGAATCTGGTGCAATCCTGGAAGCAGTTGTCTCTTCACTGTAAAAATCTATAAATAGCTCTCCTACACAGGAATGGAATGCATGTCAAACCTCCAGAACAAAGTTCAAGAATGTCAACCTTGGAAAGTCCAATAAATGAGACCCACTGGCTTCAATGGTTCAAATAAATGGGTTGAATATCTGCCTAATCAAAGCAGAGAAACTATAGTTTGATGCCTACTCTAAACAAGCAAAGATGTTAAATAAATGTGCATATCCAGTTAGCATCAATGCAGCAAGGACCAGACACAATGCAATAGACAATAGCAGCTGCTGGGGGTCAGCGGGTCTTCTCAGTGAGCCGAACCAGCACATGCAGGAGAATGTACTCAATGAGAAATAGTAAAAGTACGACAATATTGGTCTCAAGAGCTTGAGAAAATTGATCTGGTACAATCCACACGTTTTTGTTTATGTTCTAATTAGGATAGATTTCTTGAGATTTTGTTCTCAAACACATTAAAAAATGATTTCTACTATAAAAAGGAAATATCACTGTAATAACCAGATAAAACATGGCATTCAAATCAATAAAAGACAAAGAACATAAACATTATGACTTCTGACTCCCACAAATGTAGTTATAACAAAGAATTTTAGGAGACTCTACAATATCCACAGTGAACTTATTTTATATCTGTGAACTGATTTATTATGTTTTATTTTAAGTTATTATAATGGCTTAAAATAAATGCATAAAGTTTGACATAGTTGCTATAGAATATTATTAATGCTTACTGTTGTAGTTATTAACTGTTAACATAATAAGTATTATTGATAAAGAGACTCTATCTATATTGTATAGGATTCTGATAACTACTAAGTAGGAGTATTTTACTAGAAACTTCACAATCAATGTCCTGAAAAAGAAGCACAAAACTGAGTTAAGATCTCACAAATATGTATCTGGAATGCTGCTTAAAATGTAAACCCGGCCCTGGCTGGTTGGTTCAGTGGTAGAGCGTCAGCCTGGCATGCAGGAGTCCTGGGTTTGATTCCCAGCCAGGGCACACAGGAGAAGCGCCCATCTGCTTCTCCACCCCTCCCCCTCTCCTTCCTCTCTGTCTCTCTCTTTCCCTCCCGCAGCCAAGGCTCCATTGGAGCAAAGTTGGCCCGGGCGCTGAGGATGGCTCCATGGCCTCTGCCTCAGGCACTAGAATGGCTCTGGTTGCGACAGAGCAACGCCCCAAATGGGCAGAGCATCGCCCCCTGGTGGGCATGCCGGGTGGATCCCGGTCGGGCGCATGCGGGAGCCTGTCTGACTGCCTCCATTTCCAGCTTCAGAAAAACACACACACAAAAAAATGTAAACCTAAGTTCCCCATTGAGAGGATGATATTTTTTTCTGGGTTTGCATGTCCTTACTTTCATTGTTTAGAGAAAAGCGAACTGCTTTTGTTAAAGGGATACTCTTCAAAACCTAGTGTATGTTCATGATCAAGGTACAGCCCTACTCCTTTGCTGTGGATTATCCTCCACAGATGAAGAGTAAGTCAGTTCTTTCACAAGGAGAAATAATAAAAACCCTAGATCCCTTTAGTGTGCAAGAATACAGAAAACTTAATACTTGCTTTACTAAGAATTTGAAGCTAATCTAAAAAATAAGGTCCCTACAAATAAATTTAACCAAGGAGATAAAAGACCTGTACTTGGGAAAATTATAAGACATTGAAAGAAGAAATCGAGGAAGATACAAACAAGTGGACGCATATACCATGTTCATAAATGGGAAGACTTAACATTATTAAAATGTCCATACTACCCAAAGCAATCTCTAGATTCAATGCAATTCCTATTAAAATGCCAATAATATATCTCACAGATCTAGAATGAATATTCAAAAAATTTATATGGAACCAAAAAAGGCCCCAAATAGCCTCAGCAATCTTGAGAAAGGAAAACAAAATTGGAGGTATAACACTACCTGTTATCAAACTATACCATAAGGCCATTGTAATCAAAACAGCATAGTGTTGGCATAAGAACAGGTATTTAGATCAGTGGCCATGCCTTTATGGCCAATTAATATTGACAAAAAAAGACAAGAAAGTACAATGAAGTAAAACAGTCTCTTCAATGAATGGTGTTGGGAAAATTAGAGACAGATATATACAAAAAAACTTAAACTAGACCTCAACTTTCACCATATAAAAGAATAAACTCAAAATGGGTTAAAAAGTTAAATGTAAGTTGCAAAACGTAAAAAATTCTACAAGAAATCATAAACAGTAAAGTTTCAGACATTTTTGTAGCAGTATTTTTGCCAATATATCTCCTCAGGCAAGGAAAACAATGGGAAAAATAAATAAATGGGGCTACATCAAACTAAAAAGCTTTTGCACAGAAAAAGAAAGCATCAACAAAATAAAAAGGGAACTCATTGAATGAGAGAACATATTTGACAATGACACAGTTGATAAGAAGTTAATTTCTAAAATATATAAAGAATTTATAAAACTCAACACCAGAAGACAAACAACACAATTAAAAAAATGGGTAAAGTTCCTAAATAGACACTTCTCCAAAAAAGACATACAGATTACCAACAGATGTGAAAAAATGCTCAACATCATCAGAGAAATGTAAATTAAAACTACAATGAGATATCACCTCATGGCTGTCAGAATGGCTATCATCAATAAATTAACAAACAAATGCTGGTGAGGATGTGGAGAAAAGGGAACCCTCATGCACTGTTGGTGGGAATGCAGATTGGTTTAGCCACTGCAGAAAGCACTATGGAGTCACCTGAAATACCAAAATTCTACTGCCTTATGACTCAGTGATTCCACCTCTGGGAATATATCTGAAGAAACCAAAAACACTAGCTCCAAAGAATATACTCACCCCTATGTTCATTGCAACATTATCTCCAGTGGCCAAGATCTGGAAGCAGCCCAAGTGTCCATCAGTAGATGAGTGGATAAAAAACTGTGCTACATTTTCCCAATCGAATACTACTCATTCGTTAAAAAACAAACAAAAACCAGAATCTTACCTTTTGCAACAGCATAGATAGACCTGGAGATGATTATGCTAAGTGACATAAGCCAAAGACCAAGACCATATAACCTCACTTACATGTGGAACCTAATGAAAAAAATAAACTGATGAACAAAATAGAGAGACATGGACACATAGAACAGTCTGACACTGTCAGAGGGGAGGAGGATGGGGGTGCTGGATGAAAGAAGGTAAAGGTGTTAAGAAAAAAAAATTTACAAAGGGAAAAAGAAAGGAGAGTAGGTGGAGGGGGGCAAAGGGAGAGAATGGGAACAGAAAGAGACTTTGCAGGGGTGATGGGCACACAATGCAGTGGGCAGATGATGTTTTATTGAGCTGCACACTTAAAACCTGTATGGTTTTGTGAACCAATGTCACTAATAAATTCAATACAAAATTTTAACAATAAAATGTAACTCAAAAACTAAAAAAATATGTCATCGGAGAAAAGAAAATATATTTTCTGCCCAAACATGATACCTGTCAGGTCTATGGATAGAATATAGGAGCCATCCCATCTCTTTTTGTACCAAGTACAGACATGCATTTGTTAAATATCCCTGTACCTTCAGTGGTTTCATTGTCAGTTCCCATTTTCTGCTTCCTGCATTCGTCTCTCTCCTTATTCAAAACCATCCCTTTAACACATCATTCCTAATTAGATGATTAGTGCTTGGAAGGGCAGGAGATAAGTCATTTGCATAATTTAATCATAAAAAGAAGTTAAAGATACAGATTTTTCTCTTCGTTTGTACAATTATCTTCTTCAGCCTGGGGGGCTGAGATATTAATGTGATTAAACAGTATTTCTGCAAACAGGCAACTGTGTGTCCTCTATTAAAGCAAGGCTGGAGGCAAATGAAAAATTAATTTTAGAAGACAATCAATTTTATTCTACATGACTGTAATAAATAACAGCCCATCTGCAGACAACTCATTAAGCCTTGGGAGGGTACATGTGTCACAAACTCTAAATGACACACAAGGCTGAATTTTCCACCAAAATAGAACTAGTAATAAATGGCCTACCAGCTGCCATATCAGCCACAAAACTCAACACACAAGAATTTCCTAGAAAATAAAGCACATACAATGTGACTCACAGTCAACCAGTTAATTTAGTACTGGTTACAAAAAATTCTGAAAACTGGTTCATTTGATTCAGAGATTTGTTCTCTTATGTTCTGGATGTATGCATGCATCTGTGTTCAGACATGTTAATGTGATACCACTTCACAGAAATAATAAAAGCTGACATTTACTGAGCTCCTATTATGTGCTAAGCACATTAGGTTCATGACCTCAATCTTTTTTAAAAATCTCATGAATTATGTAACCAATATTCCCATTTTTAGATGAAGAAACTGAGGCCTGGGTTTGGCCAGTTTGATCAATGGTAGAGGGTCGGCCCAGCATGTGGATGTTCTGGATTCTATTTCTGGTCAGAACACACAGGAAAAGTGCCCATCTGCTTCTCCACCCCTCCCTCTCCCCTTCTTGCTCTCTCTCTCTCCATCTCCTGCAGCCATGGCTTCATTGGAATAAGTTGGCCCCCGGGGTGCTGAAGATGGCTCTGTGGCCTCTGCCTCAGGCATTAAGAATAGCTCAGTTGCTTAGCAATGGAGCAACGCCCCAGATGGGCAGAGAATCGCCCATAGAAGGCCTACCTGATGGATCCTGGTCCAGGGCCCATGCAGGTATCTCTCTCTCTGCCTCCCCTCCTCTCACTTTAAAAAAAAAAAAGAAAATGGCCATATATCTAGAGAGTTTTGGAATCAGGACAAATGTGGCTATCTGAGACAGAATAGTAATTCTCTATGCTTCTGTTGTTCAACGAAGAGCTGTCAATCAGAACAGAACAATACAACCTTTACATATAGCTATAAATTTCCTTAAAATATGAATATTTCCCAAAGCAAATACATTGAATTATAATAAATCATAGTTACACTGTCAAACCAACAAAGTGAAAACATTTTGAATACTTACATCCATGTATTATTATTAGGCACTACGAGTGATAAAACAACATAACAGACTGTTCCTGACATTGATTAATTCAGAAGCTAGTTTGAGGTAAGACATACATAGTACAGAATATAACAGTTTATTAAAGAGAAGATGGAGAAGGAGGAGGGAGAAGAAGGGAAAGGGAGTAAGCAAAGGGGAATAGGACAAAAGAAAGGGATGGAACAAGAGGGGGAGAGGGAGAAGAAGAAGGAGAAGGAGGAAGAAGAAGAAGGAGGAGGAAGAAGAACAAGGAGAAGAAGAACAAGAACAAGAACATGAAGAGAAAAAGAGGAAAAAGAAAGGTTGTCTGTAGATAAATGTTCAGAGAAGCAAGAGGTTACTGCAGTGAGGAGGAAGTCCTCACTGAGATTGCAAGGCTTCAGCTAGGAAAGTTGTTATTAACAAGACCTTGAGTAGAGAAAATTCTTCCTGGGAAAGATTCTCAACCTTAACGTTTTCTAGTATCAGCTTCTGGAGCAGTTAATGTTACATCAGTGCACTTTGTTCAGTTTTAACAAACCTGCAAATGATTCGTGCTCATCATTTGAAGTTCTAATCTCAACAAATTTGAAATATCAGTCAGGATGAACAAACACTTGTTCCTTTGTTTTGCTTTTGTGTAATTGATACTAGGGTCATAGTGCCTGAAATAGTGTTCCTACAACACTTTGGACACTAGACAGCCTATCCTGATTGAGATAACCCAGTGTCTGGTGTATGCACATGTCTCTTTTCAGAGCTATATAAAGAAGGAAAACAAGATTATTTTAAATCAACCGAACAGAGCTAAAATCAAAATTTAACAAAGAAAATGCCTTCCCCCCCCCCCTAAACAAGAGTCTTAATAGCAGATGTTACTACATCTGGCTTCTCTTGCTATTCTACAGCTGCAGAAATTAAAACTCACTCCAAATGTGACTGAATCTAATGGGAGTTAGCAAATGCTGAGCAAATCCTTCTTCCCAATCATGCTACTAAGACACCACATGAATGGCAGGGCAAGACTTACCAGGAAAAAAAAAATCATTTCCTAAGTAATTAGCAAGGATGTAAGATCAAGACAACTAACTTCTTAGCTTTGCTCTGCAATGATTTCACTTGAGAACCTATTTAAAGCTTAACTATTTCTTCATCACCAAACCTCCAAGGTCACAAAAATCCCAAGAGTAGTCAAAGAATAGGTAGGAGAAGTGATGACAACAGCAGGAGCTGTTTAAGTAGCTGCCCTGTGAGGTTAATAATGCATGAATCAGAAAAGCAAGTGTTAAAAATATATATCGATTGGATTTCTCCCACTTTGAATGCATTATGAGCCATCTACAGGTAAAAACCATGCCTATTTCTTTGTTCTGCCCTGTGCCTAACATATTTGCAGTACTCTGTCTGTAAAATACCAATGTGCTGAAATGAAAGTAGGAACTTAATTTTTCCTTCATGGATCTATGATGGACTAATAAGATCAACAACCACACAGCCTGAGACCAATACTGTTCCTGGTATAAGATCAGTTCATAAGAAAATAAAGCACGGCTTATTGTAAAATAATGTGAATAATACAATAGATTAAATAAACCAAACATGTCTGACCTGTGGTGGCGCAGTGGATAAAGCGTCGACCTGGAAATGCTGAGGTTGCCGGTTCGAAACCCTGGGCTTGCCTGGTCAAGGCACATATGGGAGTTGATGCTTCCAGCTCCTCCCCCCGTCTCTCTCTCTCTGTCTCTCTCTCTCTCTCTCTCTGTCTCTCTCTCCCTCTCTCTTTCCTCTCTCTTTCCTCTCTAAAATGAATAAATAAAATAAAAATTAATAAACCAAACATTATTTCCATTATTTGGAAAGTGTTATTTTTCAACATATCCTTCAAGACAGCTTAACTGAAACACAGCATGCCTATGCCACAACAGGGATTGTTAATAGTAAATATTCAAACTTTCATAATATAATAAATGGATTGCTTTACTTAAAAAATGTGAAGATCTGTTTGGCTTTATTAAGCAATTCATGAATCAGGCAGCACCCCATCTAGCAACTAGACGGATTAATTTTTAAACAATATCATTGGTCAAGCTGAGTTTCCTGAGTTCTTATTTCCAATAAATTTAATTAAAAATTTTTAGAAACTAAGTTGAAAACAGTTTTTTTAACAAAGGAAACTGACAGCATTATAGTATGTACTAGAGAATTTGAAATATAATGCACTAAGACACCTCTCTTAATCCTTAGCAATTTCAATGAACAATGGACACGTAGATAAGGCCAACACCCTGGTCTTTTGTTTCTTGACCTCCTCTCCTCTGAAGATCTTGTCCTCTTAACTTCAGCCACTCATGCCCAAGGTCATACCCTGTAGCTCGTAATTACCAGTAAACACAACTCTTCCATATTCTGAATTTTGTGCGTTCTACTCTCTTACCACCACTGCTTCTGGTTCACTCCTCCTAGTCCTCCAACCTCAACAATCCTCTGCCTCTTCCTGGAAGCTTCAATTCACTGGTAGTACCATCCTTTCACAGTGTCTCACCTCGATTTCTTCTTTTTTATTCCTTATCGGTTTAAAACACATCAGCAATCAGTATAATCACTGTTGGGCAGATAAAATGTATTATGCTCACTTTGTTAAAAATAGGCGCTGCCCACGTGAGGCCATTGCCCAGGTGATATTAATGTGTGTTGAGAATTGTTGTAGCCTGAGGCTTGGTTTTGGGATTAAGCCTGTCCCACCCTTTTTGGTGTGAGGTGGTACAATCCTATCATGCCTCAGAGAAGTGACTTTGTATTAGAGACTTCCCTATTATGTATATTGGATAAAGGGTTTGGATTTCTACACTATAAAAGGGAGGCAGAACGGGACTCGGCTCTTGGTTCCTGAGATTAGCATGAGAGGGCAGAGAGAGTAGAGCCAGCAGCAGGAGGAGGCCACGTGGAGGAGGCCAGGAAAAGCAGCCAAGATGGCGGAGTGCTGAGTGAGATGCCAGTTTGTGTAGAGTTTGTATCTGGGATAAGGAAGGAGATGTGGAACTGAGGAGAAGAAGGCTGGTGAGCTAGAAACCTTTGATTCTAGGAAACTCGGATAAGTCAGTGGCTTTGTGAGCACTGAGTGTGACTGGGTTTTGGAGCCCAGTGTGTATTTTTACTTGCCCGCCGGGTGCAAGGTAGGATTAAAGGCTATGGCCCACCAGTTTTTGGCTCCATGGTTTCTTTACCGACTGTCCGAATCCAATACGAACCTGCATGGGCCGGGCTGCTGTGATAGTGGTCCTGGCCCTGATTACTGGCTTTACAATCACTTTTTGCAGAAACCCTCCACTGTCTTGCCTTCCCCCCATGTCTTTGTTCTACTCATACCACTTAGCAAAGCCACAATTCTCATTAAATCCAATTATTTGACTACTTTCCAACAGTCCTAATGCAGCTCTGCATGGGGGGCTTGAAATACACTGATCATTTGGAATTTATGATTTGTTGGGCAGATAAAATATATTATGTTCACTTTGTTAAAGATGGCGCTGCCCACATGGAAGCTGTCGCCCAGGTGATGTTAATGTGTGTTGGGGGTGGGCTGTGGGCAGGCAGGATCCTTGGAGCCTGGGGCTTGGTTTTGGGATTAAGCCTTTCCCACCCTTTTTGATGTGGGGTGTTGCAATCCCATCATGCCTCAGATAAGTGACTTTGTATTAGAGACTTCCCTATTTTGTATATTGGATTAAAGATTTTGAATCTACACTATAAAATGGGGGCAGAATGGGGGAAGAATGGGAACTTGTGCTCTTGGTTCCTGAGATTAATATTAGAGGAGAGAGCAGGAAGGAGAGAGCAGAGAAAGGCCACGTGGAGGAGGCCAGGAGAAGCAGCCAAGATGGCGGAGTGTTGAGTGAGAAGCCAGTTTGTGCAGAGTTTGTGCAGGGAGAAGGAAGGAGCTGGGGAACAGAGGTGAATAAGTCTGGTGAGCTAGAAACCTTTGATTCTAGGAAACTCGGATAAGTCAGTAGCTTTGTGAGCACTGAATGTGAGTGGGTTTTGGAGCCCAGTGTGCGTTTTTACTTGACCACTGAGTGCAAGCTAGGATTAAAGATGATGGCTCATCAGTTTTTGGCTCCGTTGTTTCTTTACTGACTGTCCGAATCCAATGTGAACCTGCATGGGCCAGGCGACTGTGATAGTGGCCTCGGCTACTGGCTTTACATGATCATAGACCTCAATGTTACCTGGCAATCATACTAAAATTTTAAAAAACAGTTAACTCTTCTATTCATCTAGGTAGCAATTTTACCCTTTCTCTTTCTCCTCAAAACTCCAACACCTCTTTTCCAATCTTCACTACCCTTTAATGCAGTGGTTCTCAAGCTTTTTGAAGTCGCGGTGCATTTAAAATCCTACAAATAATTGTAGGCGCACGATATACAAATTTCTGAGAAATATGTTATGATAATTAAGTCAAATATTAAAGAAAAAATATAAAGTCCAAGCGTGTTTTATGGTAATTAAATGAAATAAATACAACAAAATTTAATTTATTCTGACATTAAAAAACATTTTTATGTTACATTTTTTGAGTTATGCTTTTTAGAACTCATAAAAAAGAGGGGTTAAAAAATTTTAAAAAACGGCAAAAAAGTTATCTTTTTATATATATAGATAGATTCTTAGTAAGATTTAGTAAATTCGGCAGGTCCTGGAGCAAATGTGTTAAGTTTTTTCATTTTTGTGTTTATGACAAACATAAGCCTGATGTGTCCTAGTGATTTCTTCAATGTTTAGGCATATATTTAAAAGGCAAACTTTCATTTCCTGGTCAATACATTGAAGAATTCCTCTCTTTTTACTCTTAATTGTGTTGAGTGAAGAAAACCCCCACCATATATATCATCTTAACTTGACACCAAACAAAGGATAGAGGAAACTTGCCTCCAGTCTTTCTGGGGAACATGGGGGGTAGTGTAAACAATCCAGCACCACAGCTTAACAGCCTTTTGCAACCTAATCAGGCAAGTGAGCTGGGGGTTGGGCAGATTGTCAGTTTACAGCAAATTCCCCACACCTCTGTCCCCCAAAAATCTAAACTCCAAAAACCCTGTTGGTTTTTTGGTCCCCAACAGGCACATATTTCTCTAAGAATACCATAGGGCACACCCGGAAATCTTCTAGGGCGCACAAGTGCACACTTTGAGAACCACTGCTTTAATGACTTGATTCCTACTTTGCTGGAAAATTGAAACAGTCAGAAAAGAACTTTCATGGAGTATATTTTTATTTATCGATTGATTTTAGTGGGAGAGGAAGGGGGTAGAGAGAGAGAGAGAGAGACAGGAATATTAATCTATTCCCACCTGTACCGTGACCAGGGATTGAACCAGCAATCTCTGTGCTTTGGGACAATGTTCCAACTAGCCAAACTATCTGGCCAGGGCTCCATGGAGTTTTGATAGCAAGAAGCCAGAATCTCCACCCTCATCCTCAGGCTTCCCATCTGTTAACAGAGATGCTCTGACTTTGCTCCTACCTGATGCCTCTCCTTGTCACACTGGATCCTACCCTTCTCTCTCATTCAAGTATATCTCTGCAGTAATACTTCTTTCTCTTTGTTGGGCAGATAAAATATATTATGCTCACTCTGTTAAAGATGGTGCTGCCCACGTGGAGGCCGTTGCCCAGGTGATATTAATGTGTGTTGGGGGCGGGCTGTGGGCAGGCAGAATCCTTGTAGCCTGGGGCTTGGTTTTGGGATTAAGCCTTTCCCACCCTTTTTGATGTGGGGTGGTACAATCCAATCATGCCCCAGATAAGTGACTTTGTATTAGAGACTTCCCTATTTGTATATTGGATTAAAGGTTTTGATTTCTACACTATAAAGTGGGGGCAGAACGGGAGCTTGCTCTTGGTTCCTGAGATTATCATTAGAGGAGAGAGCAGAGAGGAGCACAGAAAGAGGCCATGTGGCCAGGAGAAGCAGCCAAGATGGCGGAGTGTTGAGTGAGAAGCCAGTTAGTGCAGAGTTTGTGTAGAGAGAAGGAAGGAGCTGGGGAACAGATGTGAATAAGTCTGGTGAGCTAGAAACCTTTGATTCTAGAAAACTCGGATAAGTCAGTAGCTGTGTGAGCACTGAATGTGAGTGGGTTTTGGAGCCCAGTGTGTGTTTTTACTTGCCCGCCGGGTGCAAGCTAGAACTAAAGATGACAGCCAATCAATTTTTGGCTCCGTTGTTTCTTTACCGACTGTCCGAATCCAATGCGAACCTGCATGGGCCAGGCGGCTGTTATGGCAGCCCTGGCCACTGGCTTTACATTCTTTCCTACAACATCATTTTTTTAATTAGTGGATTGTTTCTAACAGCACAGGCTGTTGTTTCTTTCATCTTAAAGTATAATAACCTCTTTTTAAAATATTTTATTGATTTTAGAGAGAGGAAAGGAGAGAATGAGAGAAAGAAACATCGAGCTGTTCCTGTTTGTGCCCTGACTGGGGATCAAACCAGCAACCTCTGTGCTTTGGGATGATGCTCTAACCAACCGAGCTATCTGCCCAGGGAAACGCTCTTTTTTATTGATTTAAATTTATTGTGTTTACATAGATTCAAGTGTCCTACTGAATATATCCCCACCACCACCATGTTCCCTTCAAAATCCCCTTTGCCCCCCTCTCCCCTTCCCTCCAGGATTTGCTTTCCTGCTCTCTATAATGCTGTGTTATGTATATATAATTTCACCAATCTCTTTCCCTTCTCTGATCCCATCCTCTCATCCCCTTTCCCTCTGTCTGCTTTCCCTCTGGTCCCTTTGATCCCACCTCTGCCTCTATTCTGTTCCTCAGTTCACATTGTTTGTTAGATTCCTCAAATGAGTGAGGTCATATGATATTTTTCTTTCTCTGCCTGGCTTATTTCACTTAACATAATAGTTTCCAGGTATATCTATGTTGTCGCAAAAGGTAAGGTTTCCTTCTTTTTCATGGCCCCATAGTATTCCATTGTGTATATGTTCAACATCACTAATCATTAGAGAAATGCAAATTAAAACCACAATGAGATATCACCTCACACCAGTCAGAATGGCGCTCATTAACAAAACAACACGTAATAAGTGCTGATGAGGATGTGGAGAAAAGGGAACCCTCCTGCACTGCTGGTGGGAATGTAGACTGGTGCAGCCACTGTGGAAAACAGTATGGAGATTCTTCAAAATTTTAAAAATGGAACTGCCTTTTGACCCAGCCATCCCACTTTTAGGAATATATCCTAAGAACACCAAATCACTGATTCAAAAGAAGAAATGCACCCCCATGTTTATGGCAGCATTGTTTACAATAGCCAAGATCTGGAAACAGCCCAAGTGTACATCAGTGGATGAGTGGATTATAACCTCTTGATCCATTTCCCCCTGCTCTCATACTACTCCCTCTGATGTCATTGTTTGCTATCTTTGCAGCAACTCCCCGGAAAAGTGGTGTCTACAAGCTGTTTCCAATTCCTTTCCTCCTGTTATCTCTTAAACACATGTCACTCAAACTTTTCATTCCTACTTTTCCACCAAAGCTGCTCTCATAAGGTCATCAATGACTTCAATTGCCATATCCAAGGGCTAATTCTCAATCTTCCTGTTGTTTGCTTATTGACAGCGTTTGATATGGTTGATCACACTCTCCTTTTTTGATACATTGTCTTTGCTTAACTTTCGGGACTTCCTTCTCTCCTGGTTTCCCCCTACATCATTGGCTATTCCTTCTCAGAATTTCATTGATTCCTCCTCTTCTCTGTAATCTCTTTACATTGGTGTGACCCAGGACTCAGTCCTTAAAACTCTCCTTTTTCATATTTGCAGTTACTCCTTCCCTAAATTTCTATTCCTGTCCAGATGTCTCTCCCAAACATCTGACTTGTATATCCAATGACTACTCTACATTTCTGCCAAAAAGACTAAATGATACCTAAAAACTAATAGTATGGAACAGAACTCCTAAACTTCTTCCCCAAACCTACTCCACTCGCAGCCTTCCCCTTCTCAAATGATGGAAAATTCATCCTCACAATTGATCATACAAAAATCTTGGAGTTGCCCCTTTCTCTTTCTTTCTCTCACACTTAGTGTCTTAGGAAGTCCTATTGATAGTATCTTCAAAACCTATCTAGAATCTGAGCAACTCTTACCGCCTTTACTCAACCACATAGTCTAAGCCACCAGCATTCCTCTCCCAGTTCACTACAATAGCATCCTAACGGCCTCTACCCTTGCTCTACCCAAAGCCTACTCTCTTCCTAGCAGCCAGAGGGATCCTTTAAAAGCCTAAGTCAAATCTTGTTATAGCCTTGTTCAAAACTCTGCACTGACTCCCCATTTCAATTAGAGTAAAAGTCAAAGTCCTCAAAATGGCCTAAACGGTCCTATCTGACCCCCCAATATTACTATTATGATCTCATTCCTACTCCTCTCCTCATTCACTCCACTCCAAGCACACTAGCCTTCTTGCTGTTACATAAACCTGCTAGGCATGTTCCTGCTTTAGGGTTTTTGGTCAAATGTTTTCTCTACCTGAGACACATTTTCCCCAGGTTTGGCTTGGCTAACTCTCCTCCCTTTCAAACAAAGCTCTTGTTCCCAATAAGAACTGTAAATACCCCTTTTATTTAAAATGGAAATCAACTTTAATTCCTCCATATCCTTACCTTGACCTACTTACCCAATTTCATTTCCATAGCGCTTCCCACCTTCTAACACACGATATAATTGACTTCTTTATTATACATATGGTTTACTGTCTTCCTCCATCCACACTACCACACTCTAGAATATAACCCCCTTTCCAAGAGCAGCAATCTTGAGTGTTTTGTTGTTGTTGTTGTTGTTTTTTTACAGAGAAAGAGAGTGAGTCAGAGAGAGGGACAGACAGGGACAGACCGACAGGAATGGAGAGAGATGAGAAGCATCAATCATTAGTTTTTCATTGTGCATTGCAACACCTTAGTTGTTCATTGATTGCTTTCTCATATGTGCCTTGACCTCAGGCTTTCAGCAGACCAAGTAACCCTTTGTTGGACCCAGTGACCTTGGGTTCAAGCTGGTAGGCTTTTGCTCAAACCAGTTGAGCCCGCGCTCAAGCTGCCGACCTCGGGGTCTTGAACCTGGGTCCTCTGCATCCCAGTCTGACGCTCCATCCACTGCACCACCACCTGGTCAGGCTTGAGTGTTTATTTTGAACAGATGTACCCCAAACCCCTAGAAGAGTGCCTGACACAGTGTAGACATCTAATAACTATTTGATGAATAAATGAATGACTGGTAATTTTTTTATATGTGCATGCTTTATCTCTATAAGAAGATTTAAAGCTCTGTGAAGGTTCCTACAGATCTAGCATCGTAATTTGGACACAAGGGACAATTTATAGTTTTTAGAACTAGATCCAAGTATCATAAATTCTTTTCATATTATCTTTTCATGAACTGCTGCCATCTCTAAACCTGTCTTGAGTAATTACTCTTTTCACTTTTCCATTTAAAATGTTAAGTTTTTGTTGGTTCCCCACACCTTTCTGTACGTGCATATGGAGCTGAGTCTCCACCAAGGGAGTTTAGCTACTATAGCTCTGGAAACATCATCATAAGCACGTTCCCTGAAGACATTCTAGCAAAGCTCCTATGTAGCGCTTATGTCTCCTACTAATTTATTTCTATTTCCCTCCACTAGATTTTTCACATTTTCCTGAATACCTGGAACAACCCACCAACTAACTAGACTTGTTTTCTCAAGTCTACCTATCAAGATTTACTACTTCAGGCCCTGGCCAGTTTGCTCAGTGGTAGAGCATGAGCCGGCGTGTGGAAGTCCCAGGTTTGAGTCCCAGACAGGGCACCCGTGAGAAGCATCCATCTATTTCTCCACCTCCCCCCTCTCCTTTCTCTCTGTCTCTCTCTTCCCCTCCCACAGCCAAGGCTCTATTGGAGCAAAGTTGGCCCAGGTGCTGAGGATGGCCCCATGGAGCTCCGCCCCAGGTACTACAATGGCACCAGCCACAACAGAGCAATGTCCCAGATGGGCAGACCATTGCCCCCTGGTGGGTATGCCAGGTGGACCCTGGTTGGGCGCATGCGGGAGTCTGTTTGACTGCCTCCCTGCTTCTAACTTTGGGGGAAAAAAAAGAAAGAAAAAGATTTACTACTTCATTGACAGCATAGAGAGCATGGCATACCTGAGAAGGTACAACAGAAGGCTTAGATTCAAGACTGGTTTTGCCTGTATTAGATTATATGTCCTGAAGCAATTCATCTTACTTGCTCCCATTTCAATTTTCTCACTGAAAATTGCTGATCAGATGACCTGCCCCGTAGAGCTGCTGTGACAGAGTATAGCAGCAAGCTTTGCAGCCTCTGAACCTCTGCATGAACATAAGGTAGTAAGATTCTCTGGGAGCATGGGAAGTTTCATTATAACTATGGATGATGCTGATTTAGCACTGAGTGAAAAAATCCATTGAGATCATGTGATCCCTAGAAGTACCATGTTGCAAAGTGATCAGCCATCTGTGTATATAAATTTAGAAATTTTTACAACAAAATCATAAAAACACACTATTCTAAGACTCAGATTAAATTAGCTAATATATGTGGAAGCACTATATAAACTGGTATATACATGTAAAGTTTTTACTGTTACACCTAGCCAGTAATTTTAAACTTCCAGATATATTTTCAAGTCGAAGGCATGAAGGAAATATTTAAACTTTACTGTACTTAATAAATACAAAAATGAGAAAAATGCCACTTTGATGTTCTCTAATTCAAACTTTAATGTTCATTAAATAATCTTGAAGGTAGTGGTTCAAATTACCCCATAAAATGCAAACTTAGTTACTACTGAATACAATAAAAACTTCTCACACATACCCAAAGTCAAATGTAACCTGTTTTAAAAAATTCATACTCAATATGTGTTTCAGAAATATGCTATAGCAAACTAGAATCAGCCTAAGAGACTGGTCATAGTAAGGAAGCTTACAGAAGAAATGTAAATAGACACTGCATAAAATATTTGGTAATTAAAGTTAACATTGACTTGTGTAATAAAGAAATATTATTTTATAGACAACACGTATTCACCCAAATGTACTGTCCCGGTTTCAAGTGCCATGAGTTCACCTCAAATGAAATAATATTTCCACATTTTGCATTTAGTGTCTTTTTTATTTTTATTTGCAGCTAATATTATTGTTTTTTGTTTCCTGTTCACAGATCTGCTTAAACTAGCCACTAAAATAAAACACAACTAAAAGAAATAATTCATTCAAGAGCTCTGTGAAAAGCCTTTTATCAGCCCACAGGATACTGCCTACCTCTCATCTGTCAGCTAGTTTCTGTTCCATTCAAAATTTCCTAGAGAAATAGTCTCTCAAATTTCCTCCACCCTTATTTTGCTGTATTTTTTTGTCCGTGCCCAAATAGAGCTACATTGATGCTAACAGACCCAAATTATAGCCCTCTTGTCAAAACAAACAAACAAACAAAAAACCAGTCTTCAAATTGGACAGAAAATTATGAGCTCTACTGCCCCTTGTTTAATGGAATATGAATCTGTATGGAAAAAGATATTTCTATATTTTTCCACTAATACAGAAAAAGATCTAAAGTGAGGTATTTCTCGGGTTGTATTTAACTTAAAAACTGATGCCCTGGCCGGATGGCTCAGTTGGTTGGAGCATCATCTACAAGCACAGAGTTTGCCCTTGGTTCGATCCCTGGCCAGGGCACATACAGGAGTTGATCGATGTTCCTATCTTTCTTTCTCTCTCTCATCCTTCCTCTCTTTCTAAAATGAATAAAATAAGCATTAAAAAAACTGAAAACCCTCTTGAAGAAAATAATACACTGAAGAGCAGACATTCAATACAATAGTGCTAAACTACAAAGAGTAAGAAAAGCTTTAGACTGGTAGAATGGGGATTATTTAAACATCATACAACCTCATGAAAAAGAACAAGCCCTTACAAAAAAAGAACCCTGTCAGTCTTCAAGTATAACGAGGACCAATCCATGACAAATGCAAATATATGAAAGTGGCGATACCAAATGTATTTGTATCGGTCAAACTCTAGAGCAGTTACTCCTTTCAGAGGTCACAATGTTCAACATGTTCCTATCATCAAAATGACCACTCTTGCAGGACACGATCAGCATCAAGAATATAATGTTCCAGTTTTAATCTGCAGGGAAAAAATCCATTCATAATTACCATTATAGAGTAGAAACACTTCACAAAAAATCTGATTTAGTACTAAATCATCCATGTGTTTTAACCCAAAAACCACTATTCCTCTGGTATCGACAAAAGTTGAACTTATGGAACATGGTTATTCAGGGGTCCTACACACAAGAAAGTGCGATGAAATCAACAACTGGCCTCATGCAATCAGCCAGGTTTTGGCTGGCTAACAGCTGCAATGAGTACTATATCCATTAAGTACATAAATCTTTTCCATAGACAACATACAAATAAAAGTCACCAAAATCCTAATTTAGTTGATCACTAACACCATCCAGTACCCTGCTATTAGCTACATCATATAAGTCCTATGCCTGCATATGCTCTGTTCACTTCAGATATTTTCTACGTGAAGCATTTAAATTCAGATTTAATTCAACCTTAGAATGTTTCTGAGGTATCTCTCCTTCCCACCAGTGAATACGCATAAAATGTAAATACAATGTCATAGTAGAATAAGCAAAATATATTTAGACAACTAAGTATGACAAAAACATTTTTTTTTTGTATTTTTCTGAAGTTGGAAACAGGGAGGCAGTAAGACAGACTCCCGCATGCGCCCAACCGGGATCCACCCGGCATGCCCACCAGGAGGCGATGCTCTGCCCATCTGGGGCATTGCTCTGTTGTAACCAGAGCCATTCTAGCACCTGAGGCAGAGGCCATGGAGCCATCCTCAGTGCCTGGGCCAACTTTGCTCCAATGGAGCCTCAGCTGCGGGAGGGGAAGAGAGAGACAGAGAGGAAGGAGAGGGGGAGGGGTGGAGAAGCAGATGGGCACTTCTGTGTGCCCTGGCCAGGAATCGAACCCAGGACTCCTGCACACCAGGCTGATGCTCTACCACTGAGCCAACCAGCCAGGGCCTGACAAAAACATTTTATAATGCACTGCAAAGCCTAATTAATATTATTTTAGTTTTCTATGATTTTGAATTGTATATATCACCCACTGTTTCTTGTAGTAATGTAGGTTTGCTGAGAGTTAACAATGGTAATCCAAAGATGAGACAAATAAGAATTTGGATACTTATTAAGATCACTACTTTCTGCTTCATAAGTAGCCTTGTACAGGCTTATAGTAAGTACTTATTAAATATTTGTTTAAATGTCTGACCTGTGGTGGCACAGTGGATAAAGCATCTACCAGAAATGCTAAGGTCACTGGTTTAAAACCCGGGCTTGCCTAGTCAAGGCACACATATGGGAGTTCATGCTTTCTGCTCCTGCCCTTCCCCCCTCCTCACTAAGCAAATAAAAAAATAAATATTTGTTGAAATGAAGTGACAAGTGTATATGTGTGTAAATATATTTCTATACAGTATTCAAACTGAATATCTTAATTGGATTATAAAACGAGACTTAAAACTTATGTACTATATATGGAATGTACTATGCAGTAAATTTTTTCCCATGAATGGACTCCCTTTTTGTCTTCCTAAACTAATAACCTAGAGGGTACTCATAAATACTTTTTACAAAATAAATTTAGAAGTTTAACAGATCACAGGTTATTTTCAAAGCAGCAAGCTTAACATTAACATTAAAAGTTTAATTACATGTGTCTGCAAATAATCCTGTTTTCCAAAGTTATTTGTGTTTAAATATAATACATGTAAAGGTCAATGGTCTGAACAAATAAAAACAAATGACTTTCTCACCTCTTTCTTAATTTTTGGCTTATAATATTGTATAGGACTACATGCAAAGCACATCAGACTTGAAGTTTGAGGATCTATTTAAAATTCTAACACAAATGAAATCAAACATTTTATGAAAAAAATCAGGGTGTTTGATCCACAGTTCTACATTTGATTATGCCTCATAGATTGACCTAGATTGACTGATTTTATAAGTTTTTAATGACACATATCCCTTGCAAAAAATATGTCAGAGAAAAAGTAATAAAGTCAATTAACTAAAGCTATTTTTAAGTAGAAATACCTGTTTTATTTCAATATCCTCTCAATATGTATTTTATTTATAACATAAATAATTCTCTATATTTATAAAACTAAAATAGTGTATTTTATATCTCAATAACTCCAACTATTTTTAGGTGAACCTTTCTGGTATAATTATAAAAACAAAGTCCAGTATTTACTGATATAACACATGACGCAGACATGAGAAAGGAAATTTAAGGATCATTCAACAATACATACCGTATTTCCCCATGTATAAAGCCCTCCCATGTATAAGACGCACCTTAATTTTGGGGTCCAAAATTTGAAAAAAAAATTTATTACATAAAGTAATTGAACTCAAGTTTTATTCATCATAAAATTCATACAACTCCTCATCACTGTCAACACTCCCATCCATTAGCTTGTTCTCATCTGTGTGTGATGATGAATCACTGTCTTCAACAATGAGTGCAAAAACAAGCACGAAAAATTGGGAAATGCAAGTAAAAATATCTACAACCACTGTATAAGACGCACCCAGTTTTTATCCCCAAATTTTTCCCCAAAATGTGGGTCTTATACATGGAGAAATATGGTAAATAAAAATTTTGTAATCTCAAAGACTTCACAAATTTAACAAATATTATAGGGGAGCTATACAACCCACGTACAATAAGCTAAAAACAGGATAGTTCTGCATGAGAGAAGAGACTAGTTTGTTTGCTCTATTGACAGCACCTATAACATTGCCTGGCATCACAGAATATACATTCTACAAACACACGCAATCAACAAATATAATCATGAGTGATCAAAATGATTGTGATGAAATGTTGATTTTATTTAAATTTCAATAATTAAGTGCATAGAATAAGTTTTCCAAATGTCTACAGATTAAGAACAATACTGAAAAAAGACACTCCCTGAGGCCCAACTTATGTTCTTTGAAGAACTGTTTAAGGTGAGGGCCTTTTGAGTTTTTGTAATTACATTTTCTTGGATTGAATTTCAGAGTGGAACTGTATCATAAAGCATCCCACCCTACTGTCCACAGTATTATACAGAGCAAGTCTTCAGTGTCTGATGTTCACTGCCTTTTCAGAAGCATCAAGGCCTAACATATATGTAATAACATTTTATGAATGGTCACATTAAAGTTTTTATATCATTTCTGTGAAGTAGGTGTACCTTAATATGGACATTAAACACAACATTCTTAAAATAGGTACTGTGTAAATTGCACCTTGTTCCCTAGTACCAAAGCCATTAAGAAAGAGCATAATCTTATATGATGAACAGAGTATGTTTTTGAAATGTTTTTACTTCAAAACAATAAGATATCTCCAATTGATACAAAATGTAGATAATGCATTTAAATATAATAGTACAAGTAGTTTTATATGAATATTGTTTGTGATAATAATCTAATACTTTTTTAGACAAACAAGTGAGAGACAGACTTCTTCCAAATAACTGAAAGCTCAGAATCTAGCCTATTGCTGTAAACTATAATGGTTATAACTGTTAATCCAATACACATTTTATACAAACCCATAAACACATGAGTGGAAAAATAGCACAGATGTTCATCTTTAATGCAATTTCCATTCAATTTCCTAAGTGCGGTCCCTGTGTGCAAACTAGCTTAACGTTATGTTTAGCTTGCAAATTCTTTTAATAAATAATGAATGCAATAAAACTAGAAGATCAATGGCAAGCTGAGAAATCATAAAAAAAAGAGTCTTTTGTGTTCAGGCTGTTGCCCATTTCAAACTTTAATCCGGAGACAGATCAATATTACTTTTTTCTTTTTAACCCATCACGTAAATAGAAGATAGACTAAATGTAGCCTCACTGCTGTTACCAGCTAGCAGTATCCAGCAACCTGACAAGATTGTTGGACACAATTGCAATAGGATGTTTCATACCTTAATATACACATGACATTACACACTATTAAGGAGTCAACTTGTTTAAAAAGAAAAAGGTTATATAGCAATAAAAATACTGTGGTTCATTATTTTTTTAAAATTTTCCTGTACTATATATTTTTCCAGTAGTGTAATTACAAAGTTTTCACCCATTAGCTCTAATAAACTAAATAAGTGTAATGGGTCCAAATAGTACATACATATGACTAGTTTTAACCTCAGGGTCCTAGATGAAAGTCAATTTCACCTTTCCAAATTAATGACACTCGGAAAAACTAAGTTATTCTTTTAAATAGGCAGGGAAGAGAATTCATGCAAATTCCTGCTGCAATTGGATGGGTCTTGATATTATTCAGGAAAAAAGTAAATCATTCAACTAAAGTATGTGTGTTTCTATTCACAGTCTATAGATAGAAGGGAAGACAAGACCTTTCTTACCAATTCATTTTGGATAAACCTGTATTTACTGTCTGAAAGATGATCAAAAGTCAAGAGTCCCCACCGTTAGTGGGGATAACTATTAGTATAAATCTAAATAACTGAGTATCATTTAAGAGTTGTAGACTTATATAATATTAGAACATAAATTAGAACATTAGAAGTTAAAGCTTACTCTTTAGAAATTATTATTACAAATCCAAGGTTTTGATTTATGTAACCAATTTGATTCTCTTTTAAGGATATCATTATAGGTAGTAATAAATACATCAATTTGCTCCTTAGTTATAGTAAATACAATTTTGCATAAAACAATGTAGATTAATTACATCTTATATTCAAATTCTCAATATAATAATTTCACCAATTCTAATATATAAATTTAGCTGTAAAGAAGGTTGTGGCAAGATATCACCATGAAGACATTCCCATGTTTTAAGGAAATTGTGAAAAAAAATTAATTCCTCCATAACTGTATTGACCTTCATTATAAACTTCACTTTAAACTATACTGTAGTAGATCATAGCATGTGCCCTAAGCTTTCAAGATGAGCCGAACACTAGAGATAAAAAATTCCTGAAGAATTTGAGTCCTCAACAGTATCCGTTATCTGTTTCCTGTTTTCTTCTTCTAATAAAGGTAACAAGAAAATTATGATGAAAGAATACTGTAAAGTCCTGGGAAGAGGAACTACCTCTTAAAGCTGATATTTAAAAACATATATACCTCAGAAAGCTAAACAAGAATGAAACCTCTCCTTTAAAATTTGTGTTTTCAAATATCAGAGTTTAACTAAAAGTTATAATACCTACAACATGAATTTCAAAAATTTCACAATTGACATAATTATCCTTTCGGTCTTAAAACCAAGGTACTAAAACCATAAGTGAAATGAAAGCAAGTGTGGTACTTATAATATTTAATGCAAGTGGGTAATAGATTTGACTAGGATTACCTCAAAATTCCTTTTAGTATGTATATGTTTTTCTAAACTCTATGAAATTAAATTATAAAAGCAGCATTCATTGTTCCTAAATTATTTATGATTTACAAATAAATGCCCAGAACATAAATAACTGAAATATATTCAAATTAAATAAACTTTCCCAGCATTACAAAGTGAGGAAATGATGACTCTACAATGGACAGGCTGTCCCCTTCCTCCTAAAAAGAAATATGAAATCCTGAAGGAGTTCTAAATCCCTTGGTAAGAGTATATTGCAGCTGCATTGAGCCAACAAGAAGCTTATTAGTAAGGATTTAAAAACTAACACCCTTTGTAATCAATTTGGATACAGCATTATTCTATTTATAGTGGTACTTTCAACGTGTCCCAAGCATATATTACTTATTCTCATTTTTCTTACTATGGTTAAATATTAATGTGTTGGCACTATAAAGCAACTACACTATATTTAGGTTTTCCTCTATTGATTTCCACCATTTTGGAATAGTTAATATAGCATAAAAATTAAGACTCTTTCCCATGAATAAACTTATGATGGGTTTGATATTTTTCTCTGAATTCTAAATAAAGAAATAAATTTAGAGGTTCTAGCAGAAAATGGAAAAAGGGTTGCCGCCACTTTAAAAGCTTCAATCTCTTTGACATTGCTGGCAGTATACAGGAACATTAATGCATCTGTCATGATAACAAGCTAAGAATAACATCTAGACATCAAACCGAGCAGAGAATCCATCTGAAGTGATTCATTCAGATCTGTCTCATTGATTTATTAAACACAGGGCAACATCTGCAGCCTCACAGAGCCGCTTGGTGAAATTAATGCAAGATCAATTCAAATGGAAAAAAGTGTAAAAGAGATAAATCAAAACACAATTTGCATGCAGTTCCACAATCAGGCTTATTGGGTGCAAATGCTCAATTTCCCTTCCAAAGCAAATGTGTTTAAATGTTGTTTTATCTTTTTAGAATTCTGTGATCTGAAGTAACAGTGAAGAGTTTTGCAGGTTGAGATGGTGAAAAAGAAAAGGAGGGAAAAAATGCTACCAAAGACTTTTTGAATATGCAACAAAAATATCATTAATAACAAATTGTTTTTCTTTGGGGGAAAGGTTTGATGTCCTTGCTTGGAAAACTGAGTATTTTAAGTTTTGGTCAATTAGGGCAGTTTTAATACATATTTGAAAATATAGAGTGGATAAACCTAAATCATTTGGATCTTTAAATGCGCCAGATTAAGAGCCACTGGAGATCTTGATTGCCAACTGAAATATAATATATTATGATTATGGTTTCTCATAATTATATTTGTCTGCTAGAGGCACTTTTAAAACATCTAGGGATTTCATTAAGACAAAAAAAGTTACTTAAGAAAGCAAAAAATAATTCAGAGTTGATGTTTTCTACAAGTATCAGGGATTTCTTATGCAAAACCATATAAACATTACTGTCTGAAGACTATTACTTCTTAATTATTTATTGGCATCCATGTATTATACACAGAGGGTAATATCACACATAAATATCCATACATATTCTCAATCAGTTTTTAATGCAATATCCATCACCTAATAAATGAGTGTTTGGGACAAAAATCCAACTAATATATTTAGATAAATACCAAAATTGTTGGTTATGCAGAAGTGTACATTAAAATAGATGTACACATGAGAGTTCTGTGCACTGGCAGGCACATGACTAGATTGTTTTAATTATAATCTTCACATCACTCTTCTAATAAAAGACGGCATTGTTGACTATGTCACTGCTTTTAATAGACAATATGACTACCCGTCCTTACCCTATGAAATGAAATGTCTGTATTTCTGCTCTGATTAATTTCTAAAATCTTTTTTTAAATCATGTCTGAAAATATAAGTCATACAAAATATTAGCCCAGGAAAGTGATACCCGTTCTTTAAAATTTTATTTTGCTTAACTTTACTATGAATGAAAACAATTTTCAATGTAAATGATGTTATTCTGTGTGGATTATGAACTATATTCATCAAGTGTGAATGCACAACCAAACTCATCAAGTGCTTATAATAATCGTATCTCTAGTATTTGAAAGTAGTTTTAAATTGCTGTAAAAGCCTTTATAATTCACATAAAGTTTTTTACCATGAATGCCCACTTATGTTCTGTCCACACAGTCAAAATAACAAACCACAGTTAGACCGCTTAAAATTTTAATGTAAAAAAACCCTGAATTTTATTCATTTGAATACATGCTGAATCATGTCTTCAAATGTGTTAAAATGTTTTCTTAATCATATATTCTGGTTACTTCAAGAATCCATTTACTATATGTAAATGACCAAGTGCCTTTTAATCAGTTGGTCCTCAAATGAAATTAAATGTTTATCATGAAGTCTGACAATGGTACTTTTAGATAGATGATAGATAGATGGTAGATAGATAGATAGATAGATAGATAGATAGATAGATAGATAGATAGATAGATGAAGAGAGACAACAGTAAAATGTGTTAGCTGATTTTTTACCAAATACCAATTTTTAATTTCATAATTTACTGCTACATTATACTTCGAAGAATTTAGCAAGGAAAATCCTTTGCATAAGAGTGAGATTTTTAGATATTTGCTTTCTGAATCTGCCCTCCCTTTCTCATACTAAAAACTCCAAGTTCTCTTATACAAGAAATAAAAAATAATCACAGTGCTTTATCCGCAAAAGCAAAGATGTCAAAAAAGAGAACACCTGTTTCTCATTTGCGTCTTTTATCATCATTTTCTTAATAATCCTCAAAATCAGATTTTGCAATTAGTTTCTGAAATTAAAGGGCATCAAAGAAAAATGTTGTATAGCCCTTTGGATTTGCAATGATGTAAAACTTGTCTTATTTAATAGAACAATGAATAGTCATGTGTTTTAGAGTTACTATTCTCTGGTCGGTGCCTGAGTAGGTATTATTTTCCAACTGCTTTTCTGGGAAGACAACCTTAAATATTTTGATAATTATCTAATAACCAAAAAGGCACTGATAGAGTTCTTGTTGTGACTTTTAGTACTGTCAAAGAAACAATCAAGTATGCATTTTACTCATTCATTTTTCTTCAGTGGACATTAATAAAATATGCCCTGAGCCAAATCAAAATGCCTCTTAATGCCAGTAAGTTAAAGTTCTTGAAAATTACCAAGTTGAAAATTTGGTGTGTTTGAAATAGTGTAGGAAGCATTTCAAATTAAAATATCCTAAAAGTTAGGACTTGTACTGTCATGCAGTTATCTGACAGACAGGAAAAAATGTTTATTATGAACAAAAAGAAAATTGCCATTAACACCATTACAAATATATCTATTCAATGATACATTTATGGAACTGTTATCTATCAGGAACTGAAGATGAATCTCTTTTTATTTTTTTCAAATAAGAATAGTATGTAAGAGTTTCTGAAACTCATCGAACATAGACTTTTTCCTTGCACTTTCCCCACCATTTCTCTAGTAGTGGTAAGAATTCCTGAATCCTGAATGCCAACCAGGTTTAGCCAAGAGTCTAGTGGTACATGGCTCATCTTCTATGGGCATCTCTGTAAGTTCTTCTGCTTTGTCTTTCACTCACTCTCTGGGCATCACTCTGCTTATAGCCTTCATCTAGTTTCTCTTACTGGCTTCATGTCTCATCAGCCTGGTTTTGTTCTCCTTGGGCCTTAGTCTTATTCACATCCCTTACCTTTCTTTTCATGGAATAGAAAAGTCATAGACATAATGTTGAGCTAAACACTAATTGCACCATTTCATTTAATCACTCAGATGTTGGGAGTGATTGCAGGTGCACATTTCTGTAAATAATGTTACCTAAAATCATAAAGCAAGCTTGATAAGCATGATTATATTTTGTAGTTTTTCACAATATAATTATGAGAGTATTTTGCATCAAGAAAATGTGGTAATGTTATTTTATCATTAATTAGATTTTTCCTCCAGAAATTATGGGGTTTTAAAACTATCTAGAAATTGTAATATAGCTGTTTCTAGCTCTCCTCAGCTTCATTCATGGATTACATTCATAGAAGATAGTTCATAAATTTTTACAATTATATATTACAATACTTAGAACACAATTACACAAAATGATTTTACTAAATAAAATAGCCATAAAGAAAAAAATGCAATAAGAGGTACATTCATCCCAACTCAGATATATTTCTTCTTACATTTTCAATATTTCTCTATCACCTTTATGCATATCCAAAAAAACAACTGAAGCCAAAGAAGTTAGCGTCATAAATGCTGTGATAAGGAGTAAACAAAACTTAACTGAATTAAAATAATAACCTAAACCCACATCATATAACAAGGCCCCAAAATAGTATAAAGACACCTGCCACTGTGTGCAGAGTAATTTATTACTTTTCCCTTCGGTAAATAGCTCTAATAAAAATTAATCAAGAAAAGTTTCTATTTACAAAAGAAAGCATCAAAATCACATTAAAATACTAAACTGCTTGCGTTTGGCTTTGTTTTTGTTTTGTTTTTTTTATGAAATGGATAGATTTTGCTCAAGGATGTGAAAATTAATTATTAAAGAAGGAAGAATTTTTTATGTGTAATAATTGTTTCCCTTTAGAAATGGGTGTTTGTAAGAGGGAAAGTAGAAAAGGGGAGAGGGGTAAAGAGAGATAGGGGGAGAGAGAAGATAGGTTTTCATATGTGCAATTGTTTAAATGCAAGTCCTTCTGAACGGCAACAAATGAATTAGATGGCCTTCATGTGAAGTCCCTGGTAACCCTCTGAATTGTATTAGCAAAATGTTCTGTGGTCAAAATAAAATTTCCTTTCTACTCTTTCAGCCTCTAATTACTTATTTTATTAAGGGAGCAGTTATCCTTTGTGTTTCAAGGCCCCCTGTCTTCCTTAAGAAAATCCGATCTAATAAACCAGGTTTGGAGGCCCCAGATATGAATCAGGTAGGAGTTCTCATATAAACAGGTTTCCATTTCATTGCTAGGACATATGGGAATACCACTCAAAGGAAAAAGAAAAAAGAAAAAGCAAAGGTTGCCTCTGAGTTCTGTGGCATTACCCTATTGCAGCAGTCAGCAACAGTTTGTTTGTAAGGTGTCAGTGTGCTCCAACAGTACACAGTAATTTGGATTTTACAACAGATGTGACTACTGAAGTAGTTTTAGTTCAGAAACCCAGAGACCTTATGATTTAAAGTTGTGTCATGAGAAAACTCTACCCCTGCAGAAGTTTTCTACAAAATGATCCACAGTGGTGCTGTTTTATAACAAAACCCTTTGCTCCCTTTAACCTGGTGATGATGATTTCTTGGTTTATATGCTAATCACCTCTGCCAAATATGTCATTTCCTAACAGATATAGCAGACTGGAGATGGAATAAACATTAACACGACATATTCATGGGTCTTTAAAAAGTTAAATAATCTTGACTATAGTTTCCTTTCTTTTTTTTAAGCTCAGAAACATTGAATAGTTTGCTTATGCACATATGCAAATAGACATTTGTTGTAAATTAGAAGTACTATAATGTACTTCTAAGCTGTGATAGGAAGGGCGTACACTTACAAACAGGGAAGCTGGCCAGCATCAAGGAATCCTCTCTTTGGAGGAATGGGATCCTTCCAACTGTTTGCCTGGGGTGGGGAGAGCTGAAAGCATCCTCTCTAGAAAACCTGTCAACTTCTACCCCACTCCCCAACCCAGCACCAATCCCCGCGTTTTATGCCCACCGTGCTCTTTACTGATGATCCAAAAGGTACAATCACCAGGAAAGTGACATCTATCATCATTGTTTGTTTGTTTGTTTGTTTGTTTGTTTGTTTGAAATAGGATTCAGCGACTTTCCTGTATGGTGTAAGTACTGGAGCTTTGCATAGCAGGCATGAGCACACGTTAACTCTCTCTCCTTCTCTCTCTCTCTCTCTCTCTCTCTCTCTCTCTCTCTCTCTCTCTCTCTCTCTCACACACACACACACACACACACACACACAAACACAAACACACACAGAGACACATCATCATCATTATCATCACCATCATCATCATCACCACCACCACCAACTCACACCCCAGGCAACCTCGCACAAACACGCAGGATGGGAAACGAATCACCCTCTGGGATGGATTCTAGACTTCCCACCCTCTGCGTCCCACAAATGCTGTGTCCTGGTTTGCCAGCTTAGGAGCCCAGTGGACAGCTCAGCCAGCCCTCGGCCCCAGAAAGCCCTTGGTGTCCCCGTTCAGGGTAAAACCTTTCCGACCCATATGGCCACAATAGAGCAGAAAAGAAAATCACGTAGAGAAATGAACAAATAACCACAGCAGCCAAAAAGTCATGCAAGATTTGGGCGAAAGGCTGGAAAGTTTCAGTAGAAGACCGCACACTAAAGTTTGTGTGGGACTTTTTTTTAGATCCAAGCCCTGCCACTGAGCACGGACTAGAAGGGACGGGCAATTAATTCACGCGTCCTTCTAGTCCTCTTTCTCCAAAGACTTACAGCGTGAAGGCAAGCTAGTTAAGACATTCTCTACGGACAAAGTTGGACGAAGGGGATGAGGACATGCAGAAGGCAAAAGGGGAAGAGCGATCCAAGAAACGAGCACCTCACCTGGCGTTGGTGCAATCGGTGAACAAAGTTTCGAAGTCTTTTCTGGTGATGAGTTTACAGCGGTTCACTCCGGGCTGGATGGCGCCCAGCCCGCGGAGGATGCGGACCTGCTCCACAGTACACACCACGGGGGAAATGTCCAGTCTCTTTAGCTTGGTGTACACTGTGTGCAAGCCTCCCACCAGGTGCTTGAGGAAGAGATCAAAGACTTGCGGCAGGCAGATCAGTTCCTGGCCGTCCATCAGGAACGAAGCCACCTTCACCCCGTGCATGTCGACCATCCTGCACTCGTTGGTGTTGGTGTTGCCGCTGCCTCCGCTGCCACCACCGGCGCTGAGGCTGTGATTACTGAGCATGAAACTGTTGAGCATACTGGGGGTGAGACGAGGAGGTTCTCCAGCTGAAAACATAGGTTCGATCCGAAATAGGCCCCCCGGGACGCCGGCGCCACTGGAAGTTGCAGAGATCACCGGAGGTGCGGAGACAGCCATGGTCATTCAGTCTCAGATCGTAGGTCCTTGGGCCCTCGATCTCACGCCCTGTCTCCTCTACGTCCTCTCGCGCTCGCTCCTTTACTCTTGCTCTCTCGCAGGCGCTCTATCGCTCGCAGAGAACTGTTTGCAAGTCTACTGTAGCCGGGCTCTCGCTCACGCTCACGCTCAAACTCCCCCACCGCCCCGCGAGCAGTGAGCAGCCCCAGCCCGCGACGGCCCGAGATCCCACCCTCGCCACACCCCCCTCCCGAAACTGGCAGCGTCCCCCAGCCAATGCGCTCCGGCGCCTCGGCTTCCGAGCGCGCCCAATGGCTGGCGCCCGCGAAGAGGTGGAGACTCCCGGAACAGCCTTCTAGGTACCTGAGGCCCTGGAAGGTTGGCGGGTGAATGGGGATGGAGCCCTGGAAGGGGGCGGTGTGGTGGCTCCGCTTCTTGCCTAGCAGTCTGACCAGAGAATGCAGTGATCACCGAGAATTCTCAAGGTGGCCTAGGCTACGCACCCCTCTCTTCCGCGCCCCACTAGTGTCTCGACGTGGGAACACAAAGCGGTATTCTAGAACGTGCCTCCTCACAACCCCGCACCACCTGCACCCAGGTTCAATTGAGGAAAGGGAAGTGGAGACTCCAATCCCATTTACACTTAATTCCCAAACGCTGGCGTTAAGAGGTGGCTTCGCCCAGCTTCCCGAATGAAGACTCCAGTGACTTCAGAAGTCATCAGTTCACCCTTCCTTAGCCCACCTCGCTCGCGTGGTGTTCGGTTCTCCCCCACTCAGCGCACAGAGGAACCAGCGTCCAAGATCGCCCTAAAGTCAGGGAGGCACGTTGCGATCTCGCTCCTACTCACTGACATCCAGCTGGTGCGGCGAGCCTGTGAGCACTTTGGAATCAGGCAGAGAGACGCCTCATCACCTTACAGCACTTCCGCCACTATCCTGCAACAGAGTTGGCTTTCTTCGTCACCGTCCCTTGATTTCAGTATTACTCTGCCCTGACTAAAATTGGTAGGAAAAGTTCCATTATGACGCAAGACAGTCATTACAGAATGCGAGAGAAGAGCGAGAATGTGTGCTCTTAATATTGAGGTTTCTTCCCTAGTCTGTGGGCTTTGATGGTGATTGGAAATCGCGTCCAGAGCTCAGGATTCCTCTCACTTGTCTAGTGCCTTAAATGCACTACAAGAGCTGATAATAAGCAAAATGTCTCGGTAAGGTACATTCAAGAAAAATGCATGATCTTTCCCACATGGCATATGGTGGTTAGATCACTGTATGAACGTTGTTTTAAGACTGTGTGAAACTTTTGATTCTCGGAAATCAAGTTATATCCTTTCCAGTATTCCTCCCCTCTAGAGGCTGCTATTCAGAAAGTGAAATCCACGCTTCATTTCTTTAAAAAACATTACCAATGATATAACTAAAGCAGCTTCTCCAATATCCTTCCAGAATGGAAATAATTTTAGAAAGTTACTCAATGATATTCAACTTTTCTCGTACTTAGCAGTATCACAGAAGAGGAGTTGGTGGGCTTTTTTCTCCCTTAATAAGACTTAAGTGTCCTAAATTGGGTTTTTCTGCCTCTCTCTTCAACATATTTTCTCCATTCGTCATTTCATTAACCAAATATTAAGGACTACCCTTTGTGTCCCTTCATATGTTTCAATTTATAGTTGTGTAGAGTCACGTGCTAAAAAATTGTAATACTAATTGCTTTTGGAATAGAATAGTGACTCTAACATAACAATTTGTAATGCATACAGCAAGGCACACACGCACACTCACAAACTTTTGAAAGGCAGTAAATCTTTTTCTTTTCTTTTCTTTTTTCTTTTTTTTTTCTTTTTTTTTTTTTTTTTTTTTTGCTAATTGGCTATTACTGTGGGAAGATAATAAGAAGTAGCAAAAAGGGGGGAGGCAACTAAGAAGAGATATCAAAAGCAGGAAATGCTTGAACAAAAAGTAGAGGTTTTCCAAAAAGAAGAGAAAAGCTTTAACAGAAATCTTTGTACTTACCAGTTTCTTTAAAAGATGAATACTAAATTGTGTTCAACGGGTGTTTTGACGAAAATGGCTATTAAGTCGTGTGTTTAAGTAACTTACCTCGGATAATTACTATGATTTTAATTTCTAGGTGAATAAGATTAACTTTAAAGGAAAGGCGTTTTTTAATTACTCTAATTGCATTAACAAACAGTATATTGCTGCGCTCACATTATCAAATCCTTTTTTAATGACAGAGTGAGTTGGAGTTTTCAGCAATAGGGCATTACACAGATGTTTTGGTGTTTCAAATTTAAGAAATTCTAAAATATAAAAAATAGGGTAGTACATTTCAGGCTGCAATCATTGTACTACTAAAAGACAAATGTACTTTGACAACTTTAGAAAAGGCTCGAACTAAACATCTTACATATTTAATGTGATCTTTCAGATATGTAGTAACAACTTTTCATTGTTACCACAGATTAAGGTTCAAATTCTAGTAGAAATAATAAAGACTAAAATTAGCCATTGACCATCGAAGGGTTAAAGTCCAAGCATTTAACACACAAAAGAATTCATTATATGAATTCCCTCCCATTTACAGTCTCTGGAAAATAAACTTGGTAATTTTCTGAGAGTAGACGTGTAATTTTAAATTTCAGACATTCAGATCTAAGAGGCCAGGTGTTGTCTCCTTGGGTTTTCTTGATATTTTCATTATACTATTTCAATTACTGCTATTTCTACTCTTATTATTATCTATGCTTTGAGATTGAGATAGTCAGATTACACACAGAGAATTTGTTTATATCCCTTCTAAATTTAATGTCTTTCATGAGCCAAACATATTTCTAAATAAGGCTGGGTTTCTACAAGGTCAGAGGAAGCCTTGTGTGTGAACACCCTGTATGCTGGAACTGGACGAAGCAATATAAAATACAAAGGCTGCAGTAAACAGAGTACCTTCGGGTGGTGACTTATCACGGAGAGAAGCTCCACGCTACCACTTATCAAGTACTCAAGGTTTGTGAATTCTTTCCAGACAAAAGCAGAGCACCCCAGCAAATGAGAACAAAATCAGGACAAATAGATATTGTATCTCATCAGAACAATCAGTTCTGGATGTCACTGTTCAACAGTGGGACGATTTGGGGCCTAAGATGTAGCCTTTCATAAACTGAAATACTGTCATCTTCTGGAATTTAATTGGTAATTGCTATTTTCTCCTAATTCATGCTCAGTTTGAGGGAGAGGGTGCTCATTTGTGACTTGGGGCAAAATATTCCACTATTTGACAGTCAGTGAAATGCAGGTAGTCTTCTAATTAAAAATAATACATAGGCCATCTGATGCAGGATTATGAAATCCCCAGAACCATTTGAAGGAGCTGGTTTTCAGAATGAACATTCAAGTAAAACCCAAGTTTATTAACAGAATTATTTGAAACCAGCAGCCAACTGAGGTGGTAAGCTGTCATATGGCCTCTAATCAGCACCTCTTAGGAGCACTCTTACATTCATTTTTTTAAGCCAGAGAGCAAGCACAGGTGGGGGATGGGGTGGGGGGGAGGACATACAGAAAGGGAGAGAGGTGAGAAGCATCAACTCTTCCTTGGAGCATCTTAGTTGTTCATTGATTGCTTCTCATTCATGCCTTGATGGGAAGGGGTGAGCCATTACAGCCAAGCCAGTGACCCCTTGCTCAAGCCAGCTACCCTGGGATCATGTCTGTGATTCTGTGCTCAAGACTGTCATCCCACAGTCAAGCTGGTGAGACCGTGCTCAAGCCAGCAACCTTTGGACTTCAAGCCTGGGTCCTCAGCATCCCAGGCGACACTCCACCCTCTGTGCCACTGCCTGGTCAGGCTCATTAATCTCTTAAATGCCAAATCCAAAGCCATTTTCTAAATTCTTTGCTGTCTGCAGCCTTCTGCACTAGTGGCATTATTCCTGAACACCAATCCCTTAGCTTTCATGACTCTCTAACTATGTTTCTCCTCTTTCCTACATTCTTTTTCCCTTTCACATCCTTCCTCTCGAACCTGAATTGTTAAAAGTCCTAATGTCTGTATGTGGTAATTTCATCCAACTTTCCACAGCTTTAACATCCACTACTTTACAGATTACCTCAAATATTCTTTCTAACTTTCTTACAACCGTCCTGGAGAATTAAGCATTTCCACTTGCATGTCCCATGGTCACCTAAAACTCAGAATACCCAAAGCTGATCATCTTACTCCCTTCAGATCTGTTCTCCATTATTTTGTTTCTGGTATTTCTTAATTCTTTCATCATGCAGCGAGTCACTTGAAATGAAAATTTGGGAGATATCTTTGGTTTCTCTGTATTCATTATACCCCCAACCAATTACAGTACTCAGTACATTTTGTGAATTCTCTCTTGGCAATACCTCTCGCTTTTATTCTTTTCCATTCTCAACATTGCCGCCTTAGTTTTGTCCATTATTCACTGTTTATACCGTTACAATTATCTCTTTATTTCTCTACTTTCAGTTACTTTCTTCACCTATCTAGCTAATAGATCAGGTTATTTTTTCTAAAATTTAACTCTACTATTTCAAAATCTTTATATTACTAATCCTATGGCTAGGAGATAAATTCCAAACTCTTTAGAGTGACATTTTCCTCCTTACGATATTCTCACATGTTGTCTGTGTACTAACAAATGTATATTACTTTCCACACCTCTCAAAGCTCTTATATCTTCCAACCTTGATGCTAATGCTTCTGTCATTCCTTCCACATAGACTGTGTTGCTGCACACCTACTCACCTACACCCATCTAAATCCTTACCATCCTGCCTGGCCTGTGGTGGTGCAGTGGATAAAGCATCGACCTGGAATGCTGAGGTCACCTGTTTGAAGCACTGGGCATGCCTGGTCAAGGCAACTAGGAGAAGCAACAATGAGTTGATGCTTCCTGCTCCTCTCCCTTCCCCACCCCACCTTGCTTTTCTGTCTCTTTCTTTCTCCTCTCTCTAAAATCAATAAAATCTTTAAAATAAAAATAAATCCTAAACCATCCTTTAAGACTACATTCCAATTTACTTTCATAAAGACCTTCCTCAAGGAGAGAGAGGGGATGGGGGAGGGGAGGGGCACAAAGAAAACCAGATAGAAGGTGACGTAAGACAATTTGACTTTGGGTGAGGGGTATGCAACATAATCAAATGTCAAAATAATCTGGAGATGTTTTCTCTGAACATATGTACCCTGATTTATCAATGTCACCACATTAAAATTAATAAATTAAAAAAAAGACCTTCCTCATTCTCTTTTTCCCAGCCAGGAATGGTTTCTTCCCCTTCTGAGCACTTGTGCCTCTTCTTAATGCAGTTAAAACATGTCATGTTGTCTTGTATTACTGTCTTTTGTATCTTGCAGTCTTCTGTTCTCCCCTGGAATAAGTTTAGTGAGGTGAGAGATCATCTGTATCTTAATCAATACGCTATTTCAAGTG
Source organism: Saccopteryx leptura (assembly GCF_036850995.1). Taxonomy (NCBI): domain Eukaryota; kingdom Metazoa; phylum Chordata; class Mammalia; order Chiroptera; family Emballonuridae; genus Saccopteryx; species Saccopteryx leptura. The sequence goes on along the minus strand of NC_089516.1, from coordinate 77,615,084 downwards.
CCAAGCATGGCACCTGGATCACCATAAATGTTCATACATGTTTATTAAATGAATGGGTATGTGATAGTCATGTATAAGCTATTAATATATATAAATGTTCATTATCACCTAATCTGAAGCAGAGTCTAAGGGATTGATAGGCATTAAAGTTTTTTGTTGTTGTTGTTAAAAGAATGATGATTTTGCTCATTAGTAGTTTTTGGATCTTTTTAGTGATGGCTGCATTCTCTTATGATTTAAGAATCATTCCAGTTTTTACTTATCTAAGCATTAATTTTATACCAAAAGCTTCTTTTAGGTGTGATAAATTTATATTGTGTTATGCTTGTTTCTATGAACACTAAGGAATCTATTGGTTATATATATCTATGGTGTGTGTGTATGTGTGTGTATATGACACAGAAAGAGACAGACAGACAAGAAGGGAGAGAAATGAGACACATCAATTCTTCATTGTGGCACCTTAGTTGTTCATTGATTGCTTTCTCATATGTGCCTTGACTGGAGGGCTCCAGCTGAGCCAGTGACCCCCTTGCTCAAGCCTGTGACCATGGGGTCATGTCTATGATCCCACACTCAAGCCGGATGAGCCTGCACTCAGGTCAGCGTCCTCAAGATTTCAAACCTGGGTCCTCAGCATCCCAGGTCAATGCTCTATCCATTGTGCCACCACCAGGTCAGGCTGGTTATATATTTTTAATGAATATATTACAAAATTGTAATAAAAGTTTAAATCTATTTGGAACCTTATTAAAAATGTTTATTCTACATGTTTTGTTTTATGTAACGTTACCTTAATTGAGTGAACATGTCATTGAAATAACTATTTGAAATCATTGCTGAGAGGTATTAAAATTATACAGAGCTAATGAGTGAATTTACAAAACATGCAAAATAACCAGCCCTGACTTGAGAGGAAAGAGAGACTATACCCTCCTTCCCTTGGATAGAAGAGAAGTAGGTACCTTTCTCTGATGTGGGGAAAACATAAACATGACTGTGTTTATACTCCCAGCAGCTTCAGAACACTAGGCAATTACTGCCTTTTGTCATTATTGTTTTTCTTCTGTGAAAGATCACTAAGGAAAGGAAGAACTCTAAGTGCTGTGTTAATGAAAATGTAGTGATGCCTTTCCCTGGGTTTTGCTTGAATAATCCAGACAAAAGTAACTGACCCATGTTTGGCTGAATTCATACAGAAAAGCAGCTCTATGCACTTCATCAAGCCGATCTAAAAGTTGACAATCAACTCCCAGTAAGATACATGTATACCATCGGAGGGTTGGGTGAGTTGTGTAAAACTGTAAAATATTCCAAATAAAGTTACTCTATTGTTATTTAATAGGTCACATTTATTGAATGCTTGCTTTATGACAGCACTGTGCTAAAAAAAATTCTGTTTATCATCTTATTTACTCTTTGCGACGGTTCTACAAGGTTGAGTCTATTATTATGCCCATTTCTCAGATAAGAATACCAAGTGTTGCATGATTAAGTTGCCCAAGATCACATGAATGTGAAGAGGCTGAGCTGGAATTAAAATTCCAGAAACGCAAACCTCATGATTCTAAGAACCCATTTTAATCATTGCACTGTTATTAGACTTTTTCTCAAAAAAATATTGCTCTACACTAAACTTTTAAAAAGAACTTAAAGTTCAGATATTTAAATATAAGTTGCATCTTTAATAACCAAAACAGGAAAACATTTTAAGAAGTAGGAGAAGGCTTGTAGTATTAGAAAAAAATATCTTATCTGAATCTTAGACAATATTTTTATCTCAAATTTTAAGCCATTCTCCATATGGTAATACAAATCATAAATTGCAGTTCTATGTTTTTTTGAAATGTTAATAAAAGAATTTCCAAAGTTTACATTTGAAATCACTAAGTTCTGAGGTGAGAGAAAATGGCGTAAAAGTCTCTTCATATTCCAAACTATTGAGACACTTTTATCATTTCCAATACTTGCTTTTCATTCAACCAATGAAGAAACATAAACCCAAGACATATTGGTACTTGTTGTTACTTTAAAGTTCACTGGTTTATTCATTAGTCGCTGCCTAATTAGGACTCTATAGTAGAGTAATCCCTCCACAACCATAAGGTTTGTTCAGGCCAAATCTTAGTGATTTCTCTCTGAGGAAGCAGTCTAGCAGAGTAGGGAAGGAAGTGGAATCTGCCACCAGACTGCCTGGGTCCAAATTTACATAACCTTGCCATGCCTCAGTTTTCTGATTTATAAAATAATAATAATAGTAATACTTCCTCATGGATTTTTGTAAGACTTCAAGAGTTAATATCCACAACATATTCAAGGAGCTTAGAATAGTACCTGTCACAACGTAAGTGCTATTCCTGTTAACTATTATCATTTACCTTTAATGTTTTTTTCAAAATTTCAGTTTCAAGTATATCCAAATTTGACACCCCAACTCGGATTGGTTAGAAAATGTGGGGAAAGGGGGATACTGACAAGTGGTAATAGAAAAAGGGAAATAGGGAACCATAGAAAGTTGGAGATAAAGTCAAAGTCCACTAAGCCTCTGTACCCACAGGTTTGCATCCATGGGTTCTGTAGCCACCGATTCAACCAACCACATAGTAAACGTATTCAGAAAACAAAGTTCCGTTGTCGCTGACATGCACCAAGTAGTTCGGCCTAAAGTGGTTCTGTCCACACTGAACAGGTATAGACACTTTTTACTTCCCATTATTGCCTGAACAATACAGTAAAACAACTATTGATATAGCAGTTACATTATATTAGATGCAACTTGGAATGATAAGTACCTAGAGGTGATTTAAATTATATGGGAGGATGTGTGTAGGTTATATGCAAATACTATGCCATTTTTTCTAAGAACATCCAAGGATTATGGCATCTGCAGGGTTCCTGGAACCAATCCCCTGTAATTATCAAGGGACAGAGACCACTATATTTATTTCTGCAGTGTGGGCTAGGGAAGATACAAAAAGCAGAGGGAAAGTAACCAAGCCTTAGAATTGTATTCAGGTTTCTGAGGAAGAAGGGACTTGAGATACTGGCATGACAATCTCACAGCATGTTTTGTGGGGAAAACAATGGAAACATACTAACTCAGCTAAATGGGATCACGTGGAAAATCCCCATGAAGATTTATTTTTTCATCTCGAACTTCCAGAGGTCTATGCTTGTCTGGGATCTGAAGTTTGAGAAAACAACACTGAGTCATCGTGCCTGAAAGGCCTCGAGTGTTTGGATGGTGGGCTAGACACAGAGGAACACTGTTACCGTCCACTAATGTGCCTACAACCAGCATCAAAATGTAACAAGTCGGTGAGTCTCTTTTTGAAACCACAAGAGGGGATGAGAGAAAGAAGGAAATCCTGAGAAGTTTCCAATGAGCAAAGTGTAAGTTTTTCAAACATGATATCTCTTATTAAAGAGATTTTGAGGAACCTTGCCCTCACGGTTAGAGAAGAATCCACCTGTTATGCTTCTGGCTTATATTAACTGATAATCAGTGATTTCCATTAATGTCAGAGGAGACAATGTTGGTACTACATCTGTACTCAGGGTAAAATTCAAAGATGCTTGATTTTAATTTGTGGTAAAGAATTTTAAAACTATATTCCCCAGGAATGTGTATGAGATATATATATATATATGTGTGTGTGTATTATATATATGTATAATCCATCTGCTGGTTGGGCTTCTTCTTGTGTATTTATCATTTAACTATTTAGTTTTAATAGACCCTGTGCATGAAAATAAACAGGAAGCCTTAGCCAGTACTATATTCCTCCATGCTGTCTGGATACCGAAACTATGCTGATTTCATGTCAATAATAGAATGATCAATTTTGTCTGAAGTTTCTTTCATATACTAGTTTTCACCAGTTCCCATTTCCACCATTTCTTCTCACAGACACACTTAACCCAACCTCAAGACTCCCAAGATGTTAGCAAAGGAGACAGGAGACATTTGTCAGAGAGAGCTTTTACCTATAATCCTGCTTCTCCTTAACCCAGTTGTAATATTGCAGTCATCTTCATCAAGTGTATAAATCTATTTGAAGAAACAAACAGGTCATACATATGCCTGGACCAAAAAAGAACTCAATTTAAATGTAGCATATGGAATATTGTTTAACGTGTTACCTTGCCCCAGCACTGAAGTAGAACTGATAACATTGACAGTGGACTGGAAAGCCAAGGAGAGCCTAAGGTGCAGACGTTACACTCTTCATTAGAATTTTCCCTAGACACATTTTCTGCATTTCTGTGGACAGTAATTATATAGGTTATAAGAGACATTGAAAAACTAACAGGAGCCTAACCAGGCAATCACTCAGTGGATAGTGTGTCAGCCTGGGATGCTGAAGACTGAGGTTCAAAACCCTGAAGTCACCAGGTTGAGCGTGGGCTCACTAGCTTGAGCGCAGGATCATAGACATGACCCCATGGTCTCTGGCTTGAGCCCAAAGGTCACTGGATTGAGCCCAAGGTCGCTGGCATGAGCAAGGGGTCACTGGCTCAGCTGGAGTCCACCATTTCCCCCCCTCCCCCGTCAAGGCACATATGAGAAAGTAATCAATGAACAATTAAGGTGCTGCAACTACAAAGTGATGCTTCTCATCTTTCTCCCTTCCTGTCTGTCTCTCTGTGTCTCTCTCTTGCTAAAACAAAACAAAACATAAAAAACTAACAGGAAATTAGCCTCCAGAAATATTGTCCAAAGAATGACAACCTGAACAGTATACCTGTTAAATTAAATAGAGTTACACCCCCAAAAGCAAGTCAAAAAATACATAGGGAGGAGAGGCTATAATTCTCCTTCCCTCTTTTGCCTACTAGAATGCTGATGTCTTTGCTTACATTCAAAGCCACTCATTTTCTTTTTTCTAAAAATGATTATGAAAATATTTTTCTCTCAGAACTAAAAAGAAAAAACGATGGCTTGTGGTGCAGGAGTCAGGTAAAGGTATGTGTTTCAGTGCTGAAAGCTATGCCGTTCTAGAAAGTGAACACTCATTGGCCAGCTCCAAGATAAATAATTAAGCAGCCTATTAAAATGAACGCAATCTTTCTCAAAAGCTCATATTTCTTAGGCATTCTTTTAAAGGAGACTTAAACTTTGTTTTCTATTAATATCCCAAGTATATTCTTATTGCAGTTTGGATCAACTCCTATTTCTCAAACTGAATTTTTTTTCTTTTTAAAATAAAATTAATGAATTCAAATGTCTGCATATCAACAGAAAAATGATCACATCTCCCACGTAATTAAGTGCATTGCATTAATGTGTGCATAATGTAAAATCAATAAATAATGAATTACCAGTGATTATAATTGAATGTTTTCATAATTTTATTGTCAGCCCTGATACATAGTACATTTATACTGCATTAAATTAATTAGCATGTCATTTCTGTTACATACATCAGCAGTGAAAGAAATCAGTGGCATCTGTTTTCAATGTTTTAAAGATATGTTCTCCCTTATAAAGTAAAAGAAGTTACTAGAGATGATTTCAGTGATGGGCATTTATGGTGGTATCTTCAAGAAGAGCTAATAAAGGCATTAATCCTTCTTACAATAACTACATATTAATCTTCTCTCAATTGAATAACAATACCCAGAAATGAGCCCCCCTTTTTTTCTGTAGAAATAAATGGAGAAACTCTTTCTTTACATTGCTCTACCAAGGGTCCCCAAACATTTTACACAGAGGGCCAGTTCATTGTCCCTCAGACCGTTGGAGGGCCGCCACATACAGAGCTCCTCTCACTGACCACCAGTGAAAGAGGTGGCCCTTCCGGAAGTGCGGTGGGGGGCCGGATAAATGGCCTCAGGGGGGGCTGCATGCGGCCCGCGGGCCGTAGTTTGGGGACGCCTGCATCGCATTGAAAATTTATCAATTAGCAATGGCAAGCTGTTCTTAGAACAGCTTAGAAGTTACAGAGTAGAGACATAAACATAGTGTTATCAGGCCAAAACAGAACAATGAAGAATTTTGTGTTGAAGGCCAATTTGAAACATTTGTAATCAGTGCTTTCATAAAAGCCATACTCATTTATTCTCCTAGTATACAAAACAAACAATGATGAAGGGATTCTCATTTGGAATTATTTAATAAGGTCAATGAAACATTGCATTTTGGAAGTCACTAAAAATTTCTTAAGTAAGGTAGGGTTGCCAGATTCTTCTTTTTTAGATTTTATTTATTCATTTTAGAGAGAGAGTGTGTATAAAGTGGGAGGAGCAAAAAGCATCAACTCCCATATGTGCCTTGACCAGGCAAGCCCAGGGTTTCAAACCAGCAACCTCAGCTTTCCAGGTCGATTCTTTAGTCACTGTGCCACCACAGGTGAGGCAGGTTGCCAGATTTAACAAGCAAAAATACAGTATGCAATATTCGGGCCATACTTTTAAAAATGCTCATCACTGACCTAAAATTCAAATGTAACTGTTTCCTGTATTTTTTATCTACTGGGTCTGGCAACTCTTACATGGGGAAGTCAGAAAAGGCTTCTGAAGTGAGGTGGCACTTGAGCCGTGAGTGAAGGATCACTTGCCTTAGCTAGGTGAGTTGTGTGTAAAAGGGTTGGGCAAGGCATTGAGGCAAAAGCATTAAAATCATAGTTGGAGCCTGACTAGGCAGTGGTGCAGTGGATAGAGCATTGGCCTAGGATACAAAGGACCCAGGTTTGAAACTCTGAGATCGCTGTCTTGAGCCTGGGCTCACCAGCTTGAGTGTGGGGTCACTGGTTTGAGCATAGGATCATAGAATGACCCCATGGTCACTAGCTTGAAGCCCAAGGTCGCTGGTTTGAGCAAGGGGTCACTGGCTTGGCTGGAGCCCCCCGGTCAAGGCACAGATGAGAAAGCAATCAATGAACAACCAAGGTGCCACAGCTATGAGTTGATATGTCTCATCTCTCTCCTTCCTGTGTGTCTGTCCTTATCTGAGCCTCTCTCTGTCACTCTCACAAAAAAAAAAAAAAAAAGAAAGAAAGAAAAAAGAACATAATTAGAGGATAAATATGGCTGGAGGGCTGGAAGATAGGAGTATGAGAAAGTCAGAGAGGATGATGAAACTTCAGTTTATCTAGAAAAGTAAGTTCTAGCTATAGAGTGATAACAGATAAAAGGGACATTATTTTACTTGAATCGCCAGCCCTTTTTGCCAAGTTCACAGTGAAGTCTGACAAGTGTTAACACAGTTGCAGTTGCGCAAAAACAGTTGCTTAAAAGAATACAATGCTCAGCTCTGTCCAAAACTCTTCCTCTTCTTTCAGAAACTTCGACAGGTTTCACCTTGCTCTGTGGGAGCTGATCGGCCTTTGGTTTTCTGCATTAAGAAATCTGATCACTTCACTTTTCTTTGAAAAGGTCACATTCCACATTCTATGCAACTGTTTCCACCTGTCTGGATGTCGGGTCTCAATGTAATTTTAGGACTGCAGTAGGAAATTGAGTGCTCCAAAAGGAAATTTTTCGCCAATAGCTCATGGTTGATGATAGAACCAGCTACCCTTTAATGTAAACTGGCGTTTGTATGCTGTTTGGATACTGACTACTGGAAAGTTTTGTTCTAAGCATAAATTGTTGTTCATCATGTTACTTACTAAAATTTCTCAATATGAGACCTTTTTCTATGGCAAGTCATACTTATTCCTCTTGCCCTGGAGGGCTCTTCATACAAAGTATAAATTCCTATTGATAACACTTATCACAAAGTCTCAAGAATTCATTTCAAAGTGAATACGCCATGCATTTTCTAATAACTTATCTAAACTCTAGTTAATAGATAGAGCAAAATGGGTGCATTTTATGCCCAAAATGTCTGCAAAGAAAGAAAGTGTCATGTGTAAGATGAGACCTGTTCTTATATAAAAATTAGTGCTGCTATTATGATTAATAATGACTTGTAAATAATTTTGTTTGGAATACAAATACTGAACCTCTGTATATAGAGCAATGTATAAAAATGAAAATGTTCTGTGTTTTCTTTAGCATATGAAATATTAATCTTTTTCTAACTCCTTCTTTGGTTTTCATTTTATACACATGCAAAAAAGGGATCTAGAACAGTTTCCATTCTCTTCAAAGCAATGAACATCTTCAACACAAATAAAAACATTCACTCACACACACACACACACACACACACACACACACACACCTCCATCTGCCCTTCCCCCACAAACACACAATCATTTTACCGTTACTGTTAGTGTCTCTATCATGGGTTACTACTGTCTTTGTCTTTGGTGCAAGCAAACATCAATTTCCATTTTAATATTTACTGTTAAAGACCCATCCTGCAGTTACCGCCATCTAGTGACAAGTAGCGGTATTTAATCCTTTTACTTTTCAAAACTAAATTGCCTAAAAATTTTAAAAAGTCAAATAAAGTGGAAATAAACAAGAAACTAAATACAAAAACTCTGATAGAAGCCATTAGTATACAATATATCTTCCACAACGCTGTTTGACTGTAAATCAAGGTAATTATTTATTTTCAAATAAAGTGGACTTCTTCCAGGTTTCTGGCATGTTAACATTTTATACTTTTGCTGAAAATAAAAACTATACAGATTAAGTATTTCTTTGCATCTTAAACTTAATTAAATTCTATGCTAAAAGTGATTTATTTTTCATTGACTTACCAATTGTTTTTAAAAATAATTTGCTATTTTTATAGAATGTGCTTACATCTATAACTCTTATCTTGAAACAGTTCTATGTGTGCAAGGTCCTAAGCTGTCACAAATGATTTCCTTGTATTTATGATGACGTAAACATTGCCTTGAAAGAAAAAAAAATGTTAATGTTTGGTCAGAATTTCTTAAGATTCTTTCAGAAATAGGGCATTAAACAACTAATGCTAAATATATCCCTAAAAATCTAGCTGTGCAGGAGTGAGAAAGTTTTCTTTTAATGAAACAGTGCCCTCCTATCTTTTGTTAGGGTCACACACCCAGCCACCTGAAGGTGGAAAGTGACCTCTTGTCTAAACTAAAAAACGCAGAGTCACTGCAATATTTTTGTTCAGCCTTCTTAAGAATCAAATGCAGCCCAATTGACTACAAATGAAAACTTCTGTGTAAATGGCCAAATCTTATGAAGAACTAGTAAGTCGCGTCAAATGGTGCTTATTTAAAAATAATGTCTTGACTTTTAAAACTACAAGAATTATACTATATAATATTTTTAGTTAGTTTGATTTTCCCTCAGGAACAGAATATAAATATATAGCATAAAATGACTACTCCAAAAGGGCTGTGTAATCACTTTAACCAGTTGAAGAAATGCTAAGGTGCTTAGGCCAGTTCTTTCGTCACTACCAATAAGGAAAATCCTTAAATATGAAAGGGTAGATTCTGGGTCTCTAGGTTAGCAACTACTTTTCATTTCCCACAGTCACTGAAACCAAGTCTCATTAATCTATATCTTGTAAAAAGTTATAAATGTCACATTAAAATGTGTGTGATATAACGGTTTCTACACCTGAGCTAGAAAACAAAAATAACAGTAGATTTCTGAGGCTTAGTTCTTCTATAATTTAATATTAGAATTGAATTCAAGCAGTGTCATAGTGATATTACTGAGTCATAATATGAGGAATTTATTAAAATCAACTGATGTCTTAGAAATAGACATCTATTAATTGATCAGAATATTTGGTAGGAGTATGCTTTAAATGATTTTGAAATAAATATATACCATGCTGATTAAATTGTTATTATCTAAAAATTACAGAAATTTATATTTCTTATTTAAAAAGCAATCTAGTCTTTGCTCCTGGTCCTCTTTCTCTGTTCTTGTATTCATGATTTTTCTCCAAAAGTGGAATCTAACTTGAGAACATTGAGTTCCCTTGGTGTACCTTGGGCATTATATAGTACTGCTTCAATGTGTATTCTTTTTCTTTTTGTTTGTTTATTTTTTGTTTTTTACAAAGACAGAGAGAGAGTCAGAGAGAGGGATAGACATAGACAGACGGACAGGAACAGAGAGATGAGAAGTATCAATCATTAGTTTTTTGTTGCATGTTGCAACACCTTAGTTGTTCATTGATTGCTTTCTCATCAATGGTCTGCCTTGACCGTGGGCCTTCAGCAGACCAAGTAACCCGTTGCTCGAGCCAGCAACCTTGGGTCCAGGCTGGTGAGCTTTGCTCAAACCAGATGAGCCTGCGCTCAAGCTGGCGACCTTGGGGTCTCAAACCTGGGTCCTCCACATCCCAGTCCAACTCTCTATCCACTGCACCACCACCTGGTCAGGCTCAATGTATATTAATAAATAATGTGATAAGAATTATTTAATGGTTTCAGTAGTAGAAAAATAAAAAATATATATTTAATGTGAAAATAAGTGTGATATTAAAATGATTATATTGAATAAGCACAGATAACTTAAACATCAGATGTACATTTTTGCAGCTTGATTTCTTAGGTGGCCATTGTTTTTTCTGTGTTATAGGAAACTTAAGTTTTAAAAAACTGTAACATTTACTAAAATATTAATGCAGTAAGAGGAATAACTAGAAGCAATATTTTGGTTTAGTTAGATAAACACAAGACATTTTTATCAGATTGTTCCAAAACCATCAGTGAGAATACTAAAGTAGAAATTTAAAGGACATTCATTAAATAAAAGATTTATTTCTCCAAATATACATGCTGCTTTCTTCAATTTTTTTTAAGTGAGACGAGGGGGAACAGAGAGACAGACTCCCACATGTGCCCCAACTGGGATCCACCTGGAAAGACCCCCCCTACAGGGTGATGCTCTGCCCACCTTGGGCAATTGCTCAGCAACCGAGCTATTTTTAGCACTAGGGGCAGAGTCTCCACACAGTCATCTGAGTGTCTGGGACCAATGTGCTTGAACCAATCAAGCCATGGCTGCAGGAGGGGAAGAGAGAGGGGGGGGGAGGAGGAGGGGTATAAAAGCAGATGGTCACCTCTTCTATGTGCCCTGACCAGGAATCAAACCCAGGACATCCACACACTGGACTGATGCTGTACCACTGAGCCAACCAGCCAGGGCACTTTCTTCAATTCTGAGCTTAATATTTTGCTTCTAATTTAAAATGCACATTTCTAATTTATTCAGCATTTTTAAAATTTAAAATTAGTGTATAAGTCAGGGGGTAGGCTACAGTAACTCATCAGAGGGAAACCTCCCGTGTGCAAACTGTGGAGTGGGAGATTTTGTCGTAGCATTCTAGAAGAGCAGTGAAAGCCTCTGTTATTGTATCCTGTGGCATCATAATGCATGAACTAGACTAAAAGGTAATTCCTAAATTTAGGACAAAGACACAAATTTTAAATGAGGCAACTCTGATTGTCTGAGTAACCTGAGGCAATTAAGTTCAGAAAAAATGATACAAATTCATTGACTGAGGTGGTAATAGAGCAACTGCATTCAGAGGGTGAGAAGCTCTCAAAAATGAAAAATCTCATTGTACAACTGAAAATAATCCCCAAGAATGTTGTACACTCGAAACTAATATAGTATGTCAACTGTAATTCAAAAAAATTAAAAATATCTAGAATAAAAGAAAAAAAAAGAGAATGAATCTTAAGAAAATGTGACCTAATAGGGAGCTTTCAGATAGGTTAGATTCTAAAAGGGGGCACCAAAAGATAGAAAAACAAATATATCCAAGGACAATTATTTTTAAATGGCACATATATGCCTATTCATACACTAGTGGTAAGGTTGAAGCCAAGGAAGGAATGAGAACTGTAAAATTAAAAGAAAAATTTTAATTAAAAGGCAACAAAGGTGCCTTTTTAAAAATATATATTTAGAGCCCTGGCCGGTTGGCTCAGTGGTAGAGCGTCGGCCTGGCATGCAGGAGTCCCGGGTTCAATTCCCAGCCAGGGCACACAGGAGAAGCGCCCATCTGCTTCTTCACACCTCCCCCTCTCCTTCCTCTCTGTCTCTCTCTTCCCCTCCCGTAGCCAAGGCTCCATTGGAGCAAAGATGGCCCGGGCGCTGGGGATGGCTCTGTGGCCTCTGCCTCAGGCGCTAGAGTGGCTCTGGTTGCAACAGATGGGCAGAACATCGCCCCCTGGTGGGCGTGCCGGGTGGATCCCGGTCGGGCGCATGTGGGAGTCTGTCTCCTCGTTTCCAACTTCAGAAAAATACAAAATAAATAAATAAATAAATATAAATATATATTTAGAGTAAGAACAAAAGAGGGTTGCAATGATGTGTTTCTCAGAGATGGGATGTTTATTTAAAGTGCAAATTCCTCCCCTGTACAAAATGAGCCCAAATATCCAGGAATAAGCCCAGGTATCTGCACTTTAATTAAAACCCCAGGTGAATTTGTTTAATTTTTTTCAAAGTAGAAAGTGAATATAATTTTTAAAGTCAAATAATGCTAAAAAGGCCCTGGCCGGATAGCTTGATTGGTTAGCGTGTCATCTGAAGGTGCAGAGGTTTCCTGTTTGATCCCTGGTCAGGGCACATGCAGGTACAACTCGATGTTCCTGTCGCTCTCTCTCTCTCTCCTTTTCTCTGTTGATAAAATCAATAAAATTTTAAAAAATTAATTAAGTAATGCTAAAAAGACATGCAATAAGTAATAATTTCCTTGGCCAGTACATTCCTAAACCTTCAAACTTCCTCCTCAAAGGGAACAACTTTGAAATGTTTTGGTAATCTCTGCTGGCATTTACATCCACTTTTATTTCTTTTCTTTCTTCCTTCTTTTCCTTCCTTCTTTTCCTTCCTCCCTCCCTCCCTCCCTTCCTTCCTTCCTTCCTTCCTTCCTTCCTTCCTTCCTTCCTTCCTTCCTTCCTTTTCTTTCATTTAGTGGCTGAAAACAACAATGATTTATTCTTTCTCATGAGTCTGCGGTCAAGCATTTCACTGGGGCTTGACTGGCTAGTTCTGCTTCACATGCCATCATCTGGTAGTAACTCAGCTGGGTTCAGCCTGCATCGGAGCTGAACCAGAAGGATCAAAAAGCTTTGCTCATCAGTTTGGTGATTTAGAGCCTTAGAGTTCCACGTGATCTCTCTTTTTGCTTGTGATAGACTTTGGTTTCCTCCCAGCATGATAGTTTCAAAGTAGTTAGATTTTAAAAAGCAACTGGCCTGACCAGGTGGTCGTGCAGTGGATAGAGCGTCAGACTGGGATGTAGAGGATCCAGGTTCGAGACCCTGAGGTCACCGGCTTGAGCGCAAGCTCATCTAGCTTGAGTGCTGGGTTGCTGGCTTGAGTGTGGAATCATAGACATGACCCCATGGTCTCTGGCTTGAGCCCAAGGTCTCTGGGTTAAGCCCAACATTGCTGATGTGAGCAAGGAGTCACTTGCTCTGCTGGAGCCCCCTGGTCAAGGCACATATGAGAAAGCAATCAATGAACAACTAACGTGCTGCAGTGAACAACTGATGCTTCTCATCTCTCTCTCTCTCTCTCTCTCTCTCTCTCTCTCTCTCTCTCTCACACACACACACACACACACACACACACACACACACACACACACACATGAACCTCTAGGACTCAGGCAGCCATCTGTCTCACTCAGCAGCAATCTTCACTTGTTTTACAGCCAATAGGGACTTCCTTTCCTGGCATGGAAACACCAACTTTTGGAAACTCGGAAGCTGATGGGGGGAACTTTGTGGCTGAGATAACACTCCTAATTTTTACCTGCCACATGTGGGTATGGGACCTTTCTATTCCATGCTTCTACCCTTCCAACTAGCATCAATGTGTCTTTTATTGTATAATCTTAGTAACAGGATTTCTCTTCAGCTATACTCACGAATGAGCCAGACCAGGATCCACCGGGCATGCCCACCAGGGGGTAATGCTCAGCCCTTCTGGGGCATTGCTCCACTGCAACAGAAGCCATTCTAGCACATGAGGCGGAGGCCATGAAGCCATCCTCAGTGCTCAAGCCAACTTTGCTCCAATGGAGCCTTGGCTGTGGGAGGGGAAGAGAGAGACAGAGAGAAAGGAGAGGGGGAAGGGTGGAGAAGCAGACAGACACTTCTTCTGTGTGCCCTGGTAGGGAATCGAACCCGGGGCTTCCACACACCAGGCCAATGCTCTACCACTGAGCCAACCGGCCAGGGCCCTCAGGTAGTTCTTAATGTAGGTTAGTTGTGATTTTGAAGTGGTCCTGGGAGAAGGCAATTACATCTTTTACCTTCTCCACCATTTTGACCCAAAGCCTATATCCATATTTCTAAATATATACTTTCATCGGTAGTTCTTGATTAATCACTTTGTTTCTTTGTATTTTTCTGAAGTGAGAAGCAGGGAGACAGAGAGACTCCTGCGTGCACCCGACCAGGATCCACCCGGAATGCCCACCAGGGGGCAAAGCTCTGCCCCTCTGGGGTGTTGCTTTGTTGCAACAGAAGCCATTCTAGTGCCTGAGGTGGAGGCCATGGAGCCATCCTCAGCACCCAGGCAAACTTTGCTCCAATAAAGCCTTGGCTGCAGGAGGGGAAGAGAGTGACAGAGAGGAAGGAGAGGGGGAAGGGTGGAGAAGCAGATGGACGCTTCTCCTGTGTGCCCTACTGGGAATTGAACCCAGGACTTCTACATGCCAGGCTGACACTCTACCAATGAGCCAGCCAGCCAGGGCCGATTAATCACTTTTCTAAGTTGAATTCTTTTGGGTGATGCTAACACAATTATACAGGTTTCAGGTGCCCAATTCTACAACACATCTCTGTACACCATATTGTGAGTTCACTCCGTGAAGTCAAGTCTTTGTCCATCAGTCTAGTAGTCATTAATCTAGTAGCTATAATATTTGCTTTCTTGTTATTTTTGCAAACAGTTATTTGGGACGCTGTTTGATATAGGCCCAGGTCAAAGGTTATTTTTACCTGTTTTAACAGTCAAAAGGTTTGAGGCATAAGACGTGCAAGGCAGTTTCTCTGGGATGGCAGCTCTGTCTCCATTTTTCTCTTTTTTTAATATAAAATTTTATTGGGGTGACAATAAATCAGGGTACATACATTCAAAGAAAACATCTCCAGGTTATCTTGTCATTCAATTATGTTGCATACCCATCACCCAAAGTCAGATTGTCCTCCATCACCTTCTATCTGGTTTTCTTTGTGCCACTACCCCTCTCCTTCCCCTCTCCCTCCCTCCCTCTCCTCCCCCCCATATCCACCACACTCTTGTCCATGACTGTTAGTCTCGTTTTTATGTCCCACCTATGTATGGAATCATGCAGTTATTAGTTTTTTCTGATTTACTTATTTCACTCCGTATAATGTTATCAAGATCCATCCATTTTGTTGTAAATCAGTGGTTCCCAACCCCCAGGCCGTGGACCAGTACTGGTCCGTGGGCCATTTGGTACTGGTCCGCAGAGAAAGAATAAATAACTTACATTATTTCTGTTTTATTTATATTTAAGTCTGAATGATGTTTTATTTTTTTTTAAATGACCAGATTCCCTCTGTTACATCCATCTAAGACTCACTCTTGACACTTGTCTCAGTCACGTGATACATTTATCCATCCCACCCTAAAGGCTGGTCCGTGAAAATATTTTCTGACATTAAACCAGTCTGTGGCCCAAAAAAGGTTGGGGACCACTGTTGTGAATGATTCAATGTCATCATTTCTTATGGCTGAGTAGTATTCCATAGTGTATATGTACCAAATCTTCTTTATCCAGTCATCTATTGAAGGGCTTTTTGGTTGTTTCCATGTCTTGGCCACTGAACAATGCTGCAATGAACACGGGGGTGCATATGTCTTTCTGTATCAATGTCTCTGAGTTTTGGGGGTATATACCCAATAGAGGGATTGCTGAGTCATATGGTAGTTCCATTTTTAGTGTTTTGAGGAACCACCATACTTTCTTCCATAATGGTTGTATTACTTTACATTCCCACCAACAGTGGATGAGGGTTCCTTTTTCTCCACAGCATCTCCAACATTTGCTATTACCTGTCTTATTAATATAGCTAATCTAACAGGTGTGAGGTGGTATCTCATTGTAGTCTTGATTTGCATTTCTCTAATAACAAATGAAGATAAGCAGCTTTTCATATATCTGTTGGCCATTTGTATTTCTTCCTGGGAGAAGTGTCTGTTCATGTTCTCTTCCCATTTTTTTATTAGGTTGTTTGTTTGTTTGTTGTTGAGTTTTATGAGTTCATTGTATATTTTGGATATTAGGCCCTTATCTGAGCTGTTGTTAGAAAATATCATTTCCCATTTATTTGGCTGTCTGTTTATTTTGTTGTCAGTTTCTCTTGCTGAGCAAAAACTTCTTAGTCTGATGTGGTCCCATTCATTTATCTTTGCCTTCACTCCTCTTGCCTTTGGAGTCAAATTCATAAAATGCTCTTTAAAACCAAGGTCCATGAGTTTAGTACCTATGTTTTCTTCTATGTACTTTATTGTTTCAGGTCTTATATTTAGGTCTTTGATCCATTTTGAATTAATTTTAGTACAAATGGACAAACTGTAGTTGAGTTTCATTCTTTCGCATGTGGCTTTCCAGTTTTCCCAGCACCATTTGTTGAAGAGTGCCAACAGTTTTGAGCCTAAAACTGTAAAGAAATAATCAGTCCTCAAGCCTATTTATGCCCCACTGACAAAAGAAACCTAACTTGTGGCTCCTAACTGATGTGTTACAAACTGGTACCAGTTATACTGAATTGCATTTGTTTGAAGAGAATTATTAAATCTGCAAATTAAAAGTTTAGGTAAAAAAAGTGCTGTGTTGCCTTCTCCTAAGAAATACAGACTAGAGGCCTTTTTGCTCTCCACAGTGATTACAAATAGTTTTTCTAAATTTAAGTAAAGTTGAGTTATTTCAAGTTTTTAACATCCCTGGCAAAAATTTTAATTGCATACATTTAAAAAACACATATTCTTAAATTATAATGTTAACATGGAAAGGTCAGCTTTTGGAAATGTTTGTGAAGGGATTTGGAACTTTAGAAATAGTTCAGCTATGTAATACCATATGAAGTTTCGTTCTCTACCTGTAATTAAAAGTGATCCTTTAAATCCTACTGGGGATGTGATATTACCAGTACTGATGACTGCACCCTTGTTACCTGGGTCTCACAGGAAGGGAGTGGTCCTCTTCCCTTTAGGTATTTACTTAGCTCCCACTAATGTGCATAAGCTATCCCCAAAGAGGAGAAAAAATGTTACATGCCTGGCATTTGAAACACCAACTCAATAAGTTTAATTCTGCAAAGAGATATGAAATTCTTCCTGACACTATAAGAACACCAATTATAAGAGGCTTTTGTAAAGTAAATAGAGGGTAAAAATATTGAAGATTGGAGAAAACAATCTCTCTGTCAAATCCCAGCAATTCAATCACTAGGAGTTTGGTGATCTGGCTTGAAAAGGTTTGTTACTATTTAAATACTGCAATGTAATCGCAATACTAAAGGACAATGAACCAGGCTTTCACTTATATTTAAAACTGTGATAAATACAAATATAACAATAAGGTTGATACATTTTCTCCCAGCAAAAATGACAAAATCACCTGACCAGGCAGTGGCGCAGTGCAGAGAGCATCGGCAGGTTCGAGACTCCAAGGTCACCAGCTTGAGCGCGGGCTTATCTGGTTTGAGCAAAGCTCACCAGCGTTGACCCAAGGTCGCTGGCTCGAGCAAGGGGTTACTCAGTATGTTGTAGCTCCCCAGTCAAGGCACCTATGAGAAAGCAATCAATGAACAACTAAGGTGTCGCAATGAAAAACTAATGATTGATGCTTCTCATCTCTCTTTGTTTCTGTCTATCCCTATCTATCCCTCTCTCAGACTCTCTCTCTATCTCTGTAAAAAAAAAAAGACAAAATATATTTCAGCACAAATAGCTGTTCTATCCATAAATATATATTTATATATTTTTAATTTTATTTATTGACTTTTAGAGAGAGGAAACAGAGAGAGAGAAAGAGGAGGGAGACACAGGAAGCATCAAGTCATAGTAGTTGCTTCCTGTATGTGCCTTGACCGGGCAAGCCCATGGTTTCAAACTGGTGAACTCAGCATTCCAGGTTGATATTTTATCCACTGCACCACCACAGGTCAGGCTAGTTTTATATATTTTTTTCAAACAGTAAATAATGTAGGCCTATGAACTGGAAAGGTGATACTATCTTTAAATAGTTCAGAGGCTAAAGAAAGAAAATTTTAAAAGGAAAGCATGACAGACAGTAAAGAATTAAGCTGACATGTTAAGGTCCTGGTTGAGTGGCTCAGTGTATGGGGTGTTGTCTTAGCACACGGAGGTCACCGGTTCAATCCCTGGTCAGGGCACCTATGAAAAGCAATCAATGAGTGCACAACTAAAAGAAACAATTAAGTGGAACCACAAGTTGATGCTTATTTCTCTCTTTCTCTATCTCTCTCTGTCTCACTTTCTCTCTCTCTCTTAATCAACAAAAAAAATTGGAAAAAAAGGTGACATGAGAAATATACTTACATTCTATTTCAAATCAATCATTTAGGCTCACAAAGGGAATGCTGACGGTTTTGATGATGTAATTATATTTAGCTAAAAATATCCATTTAAATTCATCTATTTTCTTTTATAAGTAAAAAAAAATCACATTTCTTTCTCTTTCTAATAGAAATTTGACTATTTAAAAGCAGGTCTTCTTGCCAGTCTTGTTCTAATAACTTGCTTCAGAATGAAGAACTGAATAGTTATTTTTTCACTGTCAAATTTTTCACTGAGTGCTTTAATTTCTATGGAAGACTGAGAATCCTGGCTGCATGGCATGCTGCTCTTGGAACCGCGGAAGTAAGGCTTATAGTATACAGAATTGGAATATATATTTTAATCTGATCTATGGTGGTGCAGTGAATAAAGCATCAATCTGGAACACTGGGGTAACTGGTTCAAAACCCTGGTGCTTGCCTAGTCAGAAAACATGCAAGAAGCAACCACTATGAGTTGATGCTTCTTACTTTCTCCACCCTCTTTCTTTCTCTCTCTTTCTCCTCTCTCTAAAAATCAATAAACAAAATCTAAAAAAAGAAAAGAATATATATTTTATATATAGCTGGGCAAAATTTCTTCCCTTACTCCTCTGAGGTCCTAACCAATCATAATAATTTGTCCCTTTCCTTTTTTGACAAACACTATTTAGTATTAAAGGATAGACTATGAAAATAGCTGAACTCTTGAAAAACAGTCTATTCCAGAAGAAACTCGGACAGCTTGGGACTCTTCTAGACTATATCAGAAACCTAGAAACAAACAAACGCTGTTCCCAATCTAATCATGGAGATGAGACTTAGTATCTGAAACAGCAAATACTGCAAATAAGAACTATAATAAAATGATAAATTATGTGAAAGGAAAGAAAGGTACAACTTGTGAGAATCCTCCTTACTAATTCAGATAATATGAGAATATACTAAGAAATGCAAAAAAAAAAAAAAAAAATCCAAATCATAAAACGATTATTGAGGTGGAAGACAAGATAGCGCTGGAGTAGGCAGATGTACCAACATCCAACTCCCAAAACCAAAGTGGATTACAAACTAATTTTAAGAACTATCATCTAGAAAAACTAAATTTAGACTAAATTAAGGCGACTCTTCAACCAAGGAACACTGAAGAAGCCACACCGAGACTGGTAAGAAAAGCAGAAACCTGAGAGGGCTGCCCAGCTCCCTGGAGCGAATGGCAGCCGGGAGAGACTCGCGTGGCGGGAAGTGAGTTTAGAAGAGAGGGGAGAGTCCTGAATCCCAGGAAGAAAGCCCCAGCCTGCAGCCCCAGAGCCTAGAAGAGGCGTATGGACAGTATTTAGCTGGAAACAAGTCAGGATACTGTTTGTGATGAAGAGACTGATTTCTCAGACCCAGGATTCTTCTTAAAGGGACCATGCAGAACACCTCTCTCACAAACACTCACCCGGGGCTCCAGAACATGGGGAGACAGGAGAGTACCAGTGTAGCAAGAAGAGAGTGTAATCTAGGAGACACAGGGAGGAACATTTTGGGAGCCAGCAACCCTAACCCCTGAGACGAGTCACTCCCCAAATCTGAAGTGAATATTTCCCGTGGAAACAGAAATACAAGCAAAGGGAAGCAAGAAAGCAGCCAAACAAGCTCTCCCACAAAACTCAGAGTAGAGTAGCTTAGAAGGAGGGAGCTTTTGGGACTACAGTAGTGAGTCTTAGGGTCTGAGCTGCAGCACCACCACCCACACGGCTGAGGGCTCGCCCCAGGGCAGGCAGTGGCGGGACGTGGAAGCACGGTTCAATCAGCAAAGGGCAGAAGCTGGCTGGCAACCACTGGGCCCAGGTGTGAGCTCAGTCTTGCCTGGCTGGGGAGGAGGGGGCATGCAAAAGTGGTCAAGCCCAGCTGTGGGCAACCTGCAATCCAGCCTGCAGGAGAAGGGCAGAAACCCTGGAAGGGGTGGAGACCAGCCCTTGAGCAAGGGCGCAGGAGCACAGACTTGCCTTGCCCGAGGAACCTAGATTTCTGGCCTGACTTGGGAGCCGGCTCCTCCTGCAGAGGTGGCGCCAAAACCCCAGAATAGGCAGAGTCCTGCTACTGAGTGTGGGTACGCAGTCCCACCTGGCCTGTGGAGCCGAGGCTTGCAGCCATCCCACAAGCGGGCTCCTCCTGCAAGGGTGGGGCGAAAGCCCAGAAGCAGGCAGAGACCCACAGCTGAACATAGGTGCTCGCCACTGCCCTCAGAGCCGAGCATACCGCCACCCATGGGGGCGGGGCAAAGGCCAAGGCCACCAAGGCTTGTACACACGAGCACGTGACACAGCACTCCCGTGAAGGAGAGGTGGAAACCAGAGCAAAAGCCCCAGTGGGCAGACACCGGCAATGCCCATAAACAAATGCCCTAGACAGCAACAGCGGGGGGGTGGGTCTGCATATAGACCATACCTAGAAAACAGAGGCCACACCCAGTGGACTCCAGGGGCCAAAACCTTCCTTTACACAAAGGAAGTGAGAAGGCAGAGAAACGCAACACAAATGAATCAATAGAAATCCCCAGAAAAGGACCTGAATGAATCAGATATAACCAAATTACCAGATGTAGAGTATAAAATAACAATTGTTAGGATGCTCAAAGATATTAGAACAACAACAGATGGTCATTATGAACACCTAAATAAAGAGATAGCAAACATTAAAAAGGACATTGAAATAATAAAAAAGAATCAGTCAGACATGACAAATATCTACAATATCAGAAATGAAGAACACAATGGAAGGAATTAAAAGCAGGATGGATGAAGCTGATAATCGAATCAGCGAGTTAGAGGACGAGATAATGAAGGCATGGAAGCAGATCAGAAAAAAGAAAAGAACTCAAAAAGTCTGAGGATGATCTAAGTGAGCTCTGTGACAACATGAAGAGAAATAACATCTGCATCATAGGGGTTCCTGAAGAAGAAGAGAAAGAACAATATAGAGACTTTGTTCAAGCATATCATAGCTGAAAACTTCCCTCAATTAAGGCAGGTAAACATCTCACATGTTCAAGAAGCGCAGAGAACTCCATTAAAGAGAAACCCAAAGAAATCAACACCAAGACATATCATCATTAAAATACCAAAGCTAAGTGATAAAGAGGAAATATTAAAAGCTGCTAGAGAAAAAAAGACTATCACCTACAAAGGAGCCCCCATAAGGATGACTTCCGACTTCTTAACAGAAACACCTGAGGCCAGAAGAAAATGGGAAGAAATATTCAAAGTAATGCAGAACAAAAGCCTACAACCAAGACTACTTTATCCAGCAAGGCTATCATTTAAAATTAAAGAAGAAATAAAAAGCTTTCAAGACAAAAAAAACTCAAGGAATTCACTACAACCAAACTAAAGCTGCAAAAAAATGTTAAGTGGCCTGTTGTAAACAGATCAAAGGAGAAAAAGAATATAGCAAAAGAAGAATACAGTTTTAAAGAATAAAATGGCAATAAACAATTACATATCAATAACAACCTTAAATATAAATGAATTAAATGATGCGATCAAAAGACATAGGGTAGCTGCATGGATAAGAAAACAGGATCCATACAAATGCTATCTACAAAAGATACACCTTAAAACAAGAGATGCACATGACTGAAGATAAAAGGATGAAAAAAAATATTTCACGCAAATGGAAATAATAAAAAAGTTGGGGTAGCAATACTTATATCAGTCAAAATGGACTTTAAAAAAAAGTCTATAGTTAGAGATAAAGAAGGTCACTACATAATGATAAAGGGAACAATCCAACAGGAAGATATAACCATTGTAAATATCTAATTGTAATTATATATTTAGGTGCTCCTAATATAGGAGCACCTAAATATATAAAGCAGACTTTGATGGATTTAAAGGGCAAGATCAACAGCAATACTATAATAGTAGGGGATTGCAATACCCCAATAACATCACTACATAGATCCTCAAGAAAAAAAATTAACAAAGAAACAGCAGACTTAAAGGACATACTAGATCAACTCGACTTAATAGATATCTTCAGAACTTTTCACCCTAAAACAGCAGAATATACATTCTTTTCAAGAGCTCATGGTACATTCTCTAGAAAAGACCACATATTAGGGCACAAAAGCAGTCTCAACAAATTTAAGAAGATTGAAATCATATCGAGTACATTCTCTAATCACAATGGCATAAAACTAGAAATCAACCACAACAGAAACACTGAAAAATACTCAAACACTTGGAAACTAAATAACATGTTATTAAATAACAAATGGTTAAACAATGAGATCAAAGAAAAAATTAAAAAATTCCTAGAAACGAGCCCTGGCCAGTTGGCTCAGCAGTAGAGTGTCAGCCTGGGCTCATGCGGGGGACCCGGGTTCGATTCACAGCCAGGGCACATAGGAGAAGCACCCATTTGCTTCTCCACCACCCCCTCCTTCCTCTCTGTCTCTCTCTTCCCCTCCTGCAGCCAAGGCTCCATTGGAGCAAAGATGGCCCGGGCGCTGGGGTGGCTCCTTGGCCTCTGCCCCAGGCGCTAGAGTGGCTCTGGTCATGGCAGAGCAATGCCCTGGAGGGGCAGAGCATCGCCCCGTGGTGGGCAGAGCGTCGCCCCTGGTGGGCGTGCCGGGTGGATCCCGGTCGGGCGCATGCGGGAGTCTGTCTGACTGTCTCTCCCCGTTTCCAGCTTCAGAAAAATACAAAAAAGAAAAAAAAATTCCTAGAAACAAACGATAATGAGCATACATCAACTCAAAATTTATGAGACACAGCAAAAGCAGTCCTGAGAGGGAAGTTCATAGCACAACAGGCATACCTGAGGAAACTAGGAAAAGCTCAAATAAACAACTTGACCCTATATCTAAAAGAACTCAAAAAAGAACAGCAAGTAAAGCCCAGAGCTAGTAGAACAAAGGAAATAATAAAGATCAGAGCAGAAATAAATGACATAGAGGCTAAAGAAACAATACAGAGGATCAATGAAACGAGGAGCTGGTTCTTTGGAAAGGTAAACAAGATCGATGAACCTTTAACCAGATTCATCAAGAAAAAAAGAGAGAGGACTCAAATAAATAAAAGTAGAAATGAGAGTGGAGAAATAACAACTGACACAACAGAAATACAAAATATTGTAAGAAAATACTATGAACAACAGTACGCCAAAACACTAGACAACCTAGATGAAATGGACAAATTCCTTGAAACATATACTCTTCAAAAATTAATCTGGAGGAATCAGAAAACCTAAACAGACCAATTACAACAAATGAGATTGAAACAGTTATCAAAAAACTCCCAAAAAAGAAAAGTCCTAGGCCTTATGGCTTCACAAGTGAATTCTACCAAAAATTCAAAGAAGAACTAACTCCTATCCTTCTCAAGATATTTCAAAAAATTCAAGAGGAAGGAAGACTTCCAAGCTCCTTTTATGAGGCAAGCATAATTCTGATTACAAAACCAGGCAAAGTCAACACAAAGAAAAAAAATTATAGGTCAATATCCCTGATGAATTTAAATGCTAAAATCCTTAACAAAATATGAGCAAACTGGATCCAGTAATATATGAAAAAAATCATACACCATGATCAAGTGTGATTTATTCTTGGGAGGCAAGGCTGGTACAATATTCGCAAATCAATCAATGTGATTCATCACATAAACAAAAGGAAGGAGTAAAACCACATGATAATTTCAAGAGATGCAGAAAAAGCATTTGATAAAATCCAGCACCCATTCGTGATCAAAACCCTCAGCAAAATGGGAATACAGGGAACATACGTCAACATGATAAAGGCCATCTATGACAAACCCACAGCCTACATCATACTCAATGGGCAAAAATTAAAAGCAATCCCCTTAAGATCAGGAACAAGGCAGGGGTGTCCCCTTTCACCACTCTTATTCAACATAGTTCTGGAAATCCTAGCCACAGCATTCAGACAAGAAAAAGAAATGAAAGGCATCCAAATTGGAAAAGAAGAAGTAAAACTATCATTATTTGCAGATGATATGATATTGTATATAGAAAACCCTAAAGTTGCAGTCAAAAAACTACTAGACCTGATAAATGAGTTCAGCAAGTTGGCAGGATATAAAATTAATACTCAGAAATCAGAGGCATTTTATACACTAACAATGAACTGTCAGAAAGAGAAATTAAGAAATCAATCTCCTTCACCATTGCAACCAAAAAAACAAAGTACTTAGGAATAAATTTAAACAGGGAGATTAAAGACTTGTACTCGGAAAATTATAAAACATTGATAAAAGAAATCAAGGAAGATACTAACAAGTGGAAGCATATACCATGCTCATGGTTAGGAAGAATAAACATCATTAAAATGTCTATATTACCCAAAGCAATTAATAAATTCAGTGCAATACCGATTAAAATACCAATGACTTACTTCAAAGATATATAACACATATTCCAAAAATTTATATGGAACCAAAAGAGAACACGAATAGCCTCAGCAATCCTGAAAAGGAAGAATAAAGAGGGAGATATCACACTTCCAGATATCAAGTTATACTATAAGGCCATTGTACTCAGAACAGCCTGGTACTGGCATAAGAACAGGCATATAGATCAATGGAACAGAACTGAGAACCCAGAAATAAACGCACACTTTTATGGACAACTGATATTTGACAAAGTAGGTAAGAGCATACATTGGAGTAAAGACAGCCTCTTCAAGAAATAGTGTTGGGAAAATTGGACAGCTACCTGCAAAAAAAAAATGAAACTAGATCACCAATTTATACCACTCACAAAAATAAACTCAAAATGGATAAAAGACTTAAATGTAAGCCCTAAAATCATAAGCATCTTAGAAGAAAACATATGCTGTAAGCTCTCTGACATCTCTCACAGCAATATATTTGCTGATTTGTCTCCACAGGCAAGTGAAATAAAAGACAGGATAAACAAATGGGACTACATCAAACTAAAAAGCTTCTGCACAGCTAAAGACAATAAGAACAGAATAAAAAGACAAACTATACAATGGGAGAACATATTTGACAGTGCATCTGATATGGGGTTAATAACCAAAATTTATAAAGAACTTGTAAAACTTAATACCGGGAAGACAAACAATCCAATCATAAAATGGGCAAAAGAAATGAATAGACACTTCTCCAAAGAGGACATACAGATGGCCAATAGGCATATGAAAAAATGCTCAACATCACTAATCATTAGAGAAGTGCAAGTTAAAACCACAATGAGATACCACCTCACACCAGCCAGAATGGCGCTCATCAACAAAACAACACAGAATAAATGCTGGCAAGGATGTGGAGAAAAGGGAACCCTCCTGCACTGCTGGTGGGAATGCAGACTGGTGCAGCCACTGTGGAAAACAGTATGGAGATTCCTCAAAAAATTAAATATCAAACTGCCTTTTGACCCAGCCATCTCACTTTTAAGAATATACCCCAAGAACACCATATCACTGTTTGAAAAGAAGAAATGCACCCCCATGTTTATGGCAGCATTGTTCACAATAGCGAAGATCTGGAAACAACCCAAGTGTCCGTAAGTGGACAAGTGGATTAAAAAACTTGGGTACATATATACTATGGAATCCTACTCAGCCCTAAGAAATGATGACATCGGATCATTTACAACAACATGGATGGACCTTGATAACATTATACTGAGCGAAATAAGTAAATCAGAAAAAACTAAGAACAATATGATTCCATACATAGGTGGGACATAAAAATGAGACTCAGAGACATGGACAAGAGCTTGGGGGTTACAGGGTGGGGGGGGAGGAGAGGAAGTGTGTTGGGGGAGGGGAGGGGCACAAAGAAAACCAGTTAGAAGGTGACAGAAGACAATTGGACTTTGGGTGATGGTAATGCAGCATAATCAAATGTCAAAATAACCTGGAGATTTTTTCTCTGAACATATGTACCCTGATTTATCAATGTCACCCCATCAAAATTAATAAAGAAAAAAGAATTTGTCTCACGGATAATTCAGGCAGTTAGAAGAATAGTATAAGAATGCTAATTCTGCGTCTCAGGCCACATCCTGCTAAAGGGGCACCAAGAAAATTGATTATTTGGCTCGTCTGATTTTGCCAATTGGATTTAAAAAATATGTCAGGAACGCCCTGAAATGGAACTAAAAATACATGGGCATAAATTTAAAGGACTTTTAGATACTGGAGCTGATGTATCTGTTATTGCTAAGCTACATTGGCCTCCTTCCTGGCCCACTCATGCAGCAGGCACAGAATTACAAGGTATAGGGCAGAGTAAATCCCCTAAAAAAAGTTCCAGTTTTTTACATTGGGAAGATTAAGAAGGGCATTCTGGACTTTTTAAGCCTTATGTGCTCCCTGGATGGCCAGTTAATTTGTGGGGTAGAGATGTTTTGAAAAATACGGGAGCATTGCTTGTCAGTCCTAAGGGTTTAGTCAGTACTCAGATGCTTGATCGGGGATTTTTGCCCACTAAGGTACTAGGGAAAGAATAGCGAGGAATTCTCACCTCCATAGAAGTGGCACCCAGTACCAGACGGTGTGGATTAGGATATCAAAATTTAACATAGGGGCCTTGGTAGCTCCTGCTACCCCAATAATGCATTGTGCAGACCCAATTACTTGGAAATCAGATAATCCTGTATGGGTAGACCAATGGCCCCTTTCTCAGGAGAAACTTAGGGCAGCTGCTCAGTTGGTACAGCTTGGGCACATTGAGCCATCTATTAGCCCATGGAATACACTTCCATATTTTGATCTTGTTGACTCTTGGATTATCAAGGGGCATAGGTGATCCTTACAACTTAAAGGTTTTGAGCCTCAAAATTATTGTTGTTCCTTTTTTGAAAGGATCAACAACAATGGCTCTGGGAAACTTCCACTAAATGGCAAATCGCTTTTGCAAATCAATGGACAACTTTATACTGAAACAGTCAACTTAAAATCAGTTTAAAGACTAAAATTATATGCCATTATCATGGCTTTTCAGCATTTGGCATATTCCTCCTTTAATCTATATACAGACAGCAAATATATATATTTACTTATGGTTGTTTCCACTATAAAGACTGCTGTCTTAGGGACAAATGCTGATGGACTATTTCAGCAGTTCCTCCTTCTTCAAAGACTTGTATGTCAACATAGAGCTCCATGTTTTATAGGTCATACTCAAGCTCACTCCATGCTCCCTGGAGCTTTAGCACAAGGGAATGCCCTTGTTGATCAAGCTACCCAAAAGAAAATTATTTGGAGCAACCATGACAGATTGAGCAATTCAGTCTCATACTATTCATCACCAGAACTCTGCAGCCCTGTGTAAACAGTTTCAACTTTCTCGGGAGGCAGCACGGCAGATTGGGAAATCCTGTCCAAGGGGTCCTATACTACAATCTCTCCCTTCATTTGGAGTTAACCCTCAAGGACTCCTACCAGGACAACTTTGGTAAATGGATGTTACTCATATACCTTGATTTGGCAAACAGTCCTATGTCCATGTTACAGTGGATACCTATTCTGGATTTATAGTATCCTCTGTCACAACAGTAGAGGCTGCTAAGCATGTTATAGCTCATTGTCTGTATGCATTTTTCTATTATTGGATTTCCTAAACTGGTAAAACTGACAATGCTCCTGCATATGTAGCAAAAGCATTTACTGTATTTTGTCAAACCATTCGAATTATGGGTATTTCTTACAATCTTTAAAGTCAAGGTATTATTAAAGTGTACCCAGCAAATATTTTAATGTCAATTTAAAAAAATTTAAAAGGGGAGAGTCATATCCTGGAACTCCTACGGGTCTACCATATCATGCTTTTTACTAAAAAATTTTTAAATTTCTTTTGAATGCTGATGAACAGGAGACGCCAAATCTTTTTCTCCTGCAAACTTCTAGCTTCTTTTATTTGATCTAGCTAATAACACTGTTTTGTCTTTTTCCAAATAGTTCCAGATATACAGAAAAGACTTACTATATATAGGCGGATGGGGATCCTCAAACCCCTCAGCGAGATCTTCTGAGCATGGCTTTTAAGATACCTAGAGGCAGAAAAAGCCCAATAGAGATCAGGTGAACTACCAGCTTTTAGGATACACCCTTAAATGTTCCAGCGCCCCAAAGGGGTCTCATGGGATTTCATCTGGGTCCTGCTTCAATAACGAAAAGGAAGGTCATTGAGCTAAAGCCTGCCAGGCTTACACGCCTCTGCTGTGAGGAAACAGGGACACTGGAAGGTGGGCTTCCCCCTCGCTCCTTTAAGGGAGGGTTCAGTCTCTTCCAGCCCTGCTCCAGCCACCTATGGCCTAACCTTGCCCAGAATGCTGGGGTTCGCCACTGAAGGCTGAAGGTTCCCAGGGCCGTCGGCCCCATCTATGACACTGTGGACGAGCCTAGGGTATTTCTTCCAAGAAGCAGGTAAACTGATCTCACTTGCACAAGGGCCACTTAACTATGTCTTGCCTGAATAGTCAGGTTTTCTTATTCTTCCCTCGAAGATCTCTGTTGTGGGTGTTGATAGTCCTATTTTCTGCTGCTTTGTTTAATATATAGTGTTTCCTTTATTCCTCCTACCTCAATGCCCCACTCATATTTCAGGCTGGGACCTACTCCTAATGTAGAGCTCTCTTTTTCCCTTTTGCCAACTTCTATTATGAATTTATCTTTGCCACCCAGCTTAGTGTATCCCAAGGTTCTCTTTACTATGCCACAGTCGCAGAGCTCTAAGGAAAAGCAACCTGGTCTGATCTCTCCAGGCAGAGGAGAACAGAAGCTCCATCTCCACACATGCTGCAGATGGCTTTTCCAGTTTACCTGAATCATTACCAGCTAGAAGCAGCGGTCATTGGGACTTGGATGTGAGCTGCAAAGTATAGAATTGTGACAACAATTCCAGTGCCATGCGAACTTTTCCTAGATGTGGACTTTTCCTGGACTCCTGCTCCTTGTGACAGCTCCTAACGGACTGAACTGGGGTTGGGTTGCTTTTGCAGGGACTTGGAATGGTGCTGGTGCCAACTTGGACTTGGTGAACATGTTAAGGACACTAATTTTTTATGGATTGTTGTTGTATTGGCCAAGAGTTTGCTTAAAGGCTTTAATCAGTGTAAAAAAAAATAGAAGACTGGATAAAGAAGATGTGGCACATATACACTATGGTATACTACTCAGCCATAAAAAATGATGACATCGGATCATTTACAACAAAATGGTGGAATCTTGATAACATTATATGGAGTAAAATAAGTAAATCAGAAAAAAACAAGAACTGCATGATTCCATACATTGGTGGGACATAAAAATGAGACTAAGAGACATGGACAAGAGTGTGGTGGTTACGGGGGGGGGGGAGTGGTGGTGGTAGGGACGGGGTGGGAAGGAGAGAGAGGGGGTGGGGGGAGGTGAGGGGCACAAAGAAAACCAGATAGAAGGTGACGGAAGACAATTTGACTTTGGGTGAGGGGTATACAGCCTAATCAAATGTCAAAATAATCTGGAGATGTTTTCTCTCAACATATGTACCCTGATTTATCAATGTCACTGCATTAAATTTAATAATAAAAAAAGACTAAAAAAAAGAGTCTGGTGGTTATGGGTGGAAGGAGGGAGAGGGGGAGGGAGAGGTGGAGGGCACAAAGAAAACTATATAGAAGGTGACGGAGGACAATTTGACTTTGGGTGATGTGTATGCAATATAATTGAATGACAAGATAACCTGGACATGTTTCTTTGAATATATGTACCCTGATTTATTGATGTCACCTCATTAAAATTAATAAAAAAAATTTTACAAAAGGAAAAAAAATGATTATTGAGGAAAAAAACCAAAAAACGTGTTCTCCTAAAGAGTTAACTTTTAAAGGGCACTCCTCCAAACCATGAAATAAAAATTTTGTTTCCATAGCTAAATTGGAAATATTGGGAGAGAGTCCAGAATGGGGGGCTTTGTCTTGCTGTTTGTTATGGAAAGCAGACACACAAATGCGTGGCATGAAGGAAAAACTTGTTTCTGTCACATACATTCTGTTCAGGAAGAGTGCATCCGTGTGAAAATATTACCCCTATAACGCTGCCAAGTTTAGCAAAATCTAAGATGCGCTGTTGAGGAAGTGCTAAAAGCCGCTTTAACTTACATACCCGGGTTTTTTTGTTTTTGTTTTTGTTTTTTTTATTTGTTTTTTACATACCCGGTTTTTAAAGGCTTTCAAAAACAATCTCAAAGAGAACACTTAAAACACACTCTTGGTAATTCCCCTCTCTTTCTGACTTCCTTTGTCTCCATTTAGACCCTAGATAAATATATTGTTCCTGAAAAAACTGTAACTTAACGTTTCTCAACATTCTGGTTTGCATGTCCCAAGTACTGAAGTTTCATATTTGTTTCTACCCCGGTGAGTTTAAAATAAGTGTCTTCTTGCCCTGTCCAAATAGTTCAGTTGGTTAAAGTGTCATCCCAATGTGCAGAGGTTGCAGGTTCAATCCCCGGTCAGGGCACATACAGGAACAGATCTATGTTCCTCTCTCTCTCTGAAATCAATACAATAAACATTTTTTAAAATAATAAAATAAAGTATCTTTTTCAACAAATCTGAGTTTCCAAAAACTTAGTTTACATAATATATTTAAGACTTTTTGTTTATGATCTCTCTTTAAAAAGTTCAAGAGAAGCCTTGGCTCGTGGAACATGGGCCCAGCATGTGGAAGCCCTGGGTTCGATTCCTGGCCAGGGCACACAGAAGAAGCGCCCATCTGCTTCTCCACCCCTCCCCTTCTCTTTCCTCTCTGTCTCTCTCTTCCCCTCCCGCAGCCGAGGCTCCATTGGAGCAAAGTTGGCCCGGGCACTGAGGATGGCTCCATGGCCTCCACCTCAGGCACTAGAATGGCTCTGGTTGCAGCAGAGCAATGCCCCAGATGGGCAGAGCATCGCCCCCTGGTGGGCATGCAGGGTGGATACCGGTCATGTGCATGCGGGAGTCTGTCTGACTGCCTAACCACTTCTAACTTAAGAAAAATACAAAATGAAAAAGTCCACGAGAAGATATTGCATATAGGAGACATCAATGATATACCTTTATGAACCATCTGAAACTCTTAATTTTGTGATTAAATGTAGGATAAAATTCTTAATGGAGTTGAACCAGTTTCAAAACGTTGGGAGTTATAAAAAAAGTTTCTTTTGGTCATATATACTTTTATTTTTCAGGGTTGCAGGACAGTTACATATATTTTAGAATTTCCCAAATTGTCTCATTTCTTAAGAAAGCACTTACAACATAAGCTTCACATTGGAGCACAACTGTGCAATGACACAGAGTGGTCAGTATATCAGAACTAATTGTATGTGGTTTGGGGAAATTGAGTTGACTGCTGAAAGTGGGTGCAACACTTGTGATCAGAGCTTTGGTGTATCTGTTCTGATGGATTGGAGAATATATACAGCAGCATTTATAAACTCGTATGTTTACAGGGGTCTGGCTGGTAATAAAGGTGAATGAAGCTATCTGGTAAAAGAATAAATACCAATAGTTCCCGATTTACAATGTTTCAACTTAAAATTTTTCAACTTTACAGTGGTATGAAAATTATACACATTCAGTGGGAAATGTATTTTAAAATTAAAATTTTGATCTTTCCCAGGGCTAGCAACCTGTGGTAGGATGCTCTCCCATTATGCTGGGCAACAGCAGCGAGCGACTGCTCCCGGTCAGCCCTGTGATCTTGAGGGTAAACAGGCAACACTACAGTGTGCTGTGCTGCCCACACTTTATGGATATTGTGTTTTGTATTTTCACATCCCATCATGTCTACAAAATGCCCCTCTTTGTCTCCGGCCTCTGGTAAGAAGAGGAAAACAATTACTCTGAAGATGAAACTCAGGTTAATTGCCTAATGTACAATAAGTGTTGCGAGCACGTTTAAGGTGGGTTAGGGTAATGTTTGGTAGGTTGGGTATATTAAGTGCATTTTCAACTTACTATATTTTCAACTCCTGATGGGTTTATCTGGATGGACATAACCCCATTGTAAATTGAGGAGTGTCTTTTTCTTGAAACAGGAAGCAACCGTGGGCTTCCTTTATCCAACCTTTTTTTCATAGTGAGAGAGACAGAGAGACAGAGAGGTAGGAAGGGAGAGAGACGAGAAGCATCAATTCTTCCTTGCAGCACCTTAGTTATTCATTGATTGCTCTCTCATATGGGCCTTGACTGGGGAGGGGGGGGGCTCCAGCAGAGTGAGTGATCCCTCGCTCAAGGTAGTGTGTGACCTTGAGCCCAAACAAGTGACCATGAGCTTCAAGCCAGTGACATCGGGCCTTAAGCCAGTGACTATGGGGTCATGTATATGATCCCATACTCAAGCCAGTGACCCCACACTCAAGCCAGTGAGCCCACACTAAAGCCAGTGACCTCGAGGTTTTGAACCTGAGTCCTCAGCATCCCAGTCTGATGCTCTATCCACTGTGCGTCCACCTGGTCAGTCCCATTATCCTACTTTTTTCTTTTCTTCTTTTTGACAGAGACAGAGAGACAGACAGATGGGGACAGACAAAGTTATTGGCTTAAAACAACAAATATATTTCACTGTGTGTGGGGGTTAAAAATACCTTCTGAGGGACTCTCTTAAGGCTGGAGTCAAGGTGTTGGTTGAGGCTGCAAGCATCTCCGAACTTCACTGAGCAATGGATGGACTTCTAAGCTCAAACTCCTGACTGCTTACAGGCCTCGGAAGATGCACTTCGAAGTTCACTCATGTGGCTGTTGGCAGGAGTTTAGTCCTCACTGCCTGTTGGACAGAGACACTGGTGTCTTGCCACATCCCTCTTCGTGTGCTACTCACAGTGTGTTAACTTGCTTCCACAAGAGCCAGGGCAGAGAGGGGAACTGGGGAAAGGCTCTGAGCACTTCTCTCTATGCTACACCAGGAACAAATTCTCCCATTTAACCGTATTTTGACTTTCCAAGTTACTATCTTTCCACAGTGTAAATTCCTCAGTAGAACAAACCATGCCTTTCCTTTATGATGCCCTGCCCCTGCCCTACCCTCCACCGTAAGTGCTTCTACAGTCGCAAGTAATTCATAGAAGAGTCAACATAGCAGTCATGGCCTCAGGAACAGCACACAGCCATGCAAAGCCATTAACTAGACCACAAAAGTGGAATAAAAACTGTAACCTGCACCTAGCTACTCTTTCTACAGTCATTTAATGAAGTTAGAATGTGGATGGTGATGGTTTAAATATCTTAGGATGTCTTTCTAAGTATAAGAAAGGAAGTGGTACTGGAAGTTATTGCTCTGGGTGTTTTTGACATCTTGTAGCTGTATAATTGTGCTTTGAATGCAAGCTAAGGGCACCTAGCAATGGAAAAGGAGATAATGAATTTTCATACAACTCTACTTATCACAAGTTACAGGATGTCAATACAAGAACCATCCTAGGCTCAATTTCTCAGGGAAAATGGAAAGACAATCTGGGAGCAAACTCTCACATACCATTAATGGTTTTGCCGTAGCAGATTCTCAACCTGTGACTATTAACAGTGGGGGCCAGATAATTCTGTTGGGGAGGAAGGGCAGAGACTGTCCTGTGCACAGTGGGAGGTTGAACAACATCCATGGTCTCTACCCACTAGCTGTCAGTAGCTATCAGCCCCCCAGATGCAAGAACCTAGTGTCTCTAGACATTGACAAATGTCCCCTGGGCAGGAGGCACAATCACCTGCCTTTAAGAACCATTTCCTTACAGAGTACTTTTTAAACTGAGAGGTACATCTTTTAGTAGGTATTGAAATCAATTTTGTGGATACCAAACAGCCTTTTTTAAAATGAAATCAAATTGAATAGAAAATATCACAGCACTGACACTAGTACACATAACACATCATGTGTGTATTGTATTGCTATGTGAAATTTATTTCTTTTCCCAATCTTAATCTTTCTACAAAAATACAAGTATACTTATATGTTTAAGTAATATGGTGTGCATGGGTTGTTTCTTTGTACAATTCAGAAAAAAATGTAGTATGTTTGGTTTGAAATTTCTGTAGAATTGTAGAAACTCTCAGGCATTAGATAAGCCATCAAAACGCAGATTGAGCTGGCTCAGTGGTAGAGTGTTGGCTCAGCATGTGAATTTCCTGGGTTCAATTTCTAGTCAGGGCACACAGGAGAAGTGCCCATATGCTTCTCCACCCCACCTCCCTTCTCTCTCACCCTCTCTTTTCCCCCTCCCACAGCCATGGCTTGATTATTTTGAGCACATCGGCCCTGGGTGCTGAGGATGGCTCTGTGGAGTCTCCACTTCAGACACTAAAAATAGGTTGGTTAGTAAGCTCAGCCCAGATGGGCAGAGCAAGGGGGTTACTGGGAGGATCCTAGTCAGGGTACATGCAGAAGTTTGTCTCTCTATCTCCCCTCCTCTCACTTGGAAAAAATAAAAAACAAAACAAACAAACAAAAAACAACCACCCAGATCAACTGTGACTGGTTTTCTCTCATTATTTCAGAGATCTTCTTGCTCCTCTCCTACCAGTCACTTCTCTTCCTGGTGCATCTTAATTCTTCCATATAGTTTCAATAGAAACTTATTGTGCCAAAAAATGTTTGAAAGCAGTTGTGTCCAAAAAAACAGCTGAAAGCACTCAACCAGAATGGCTGCTTTAAGGTCCCAGACTTTATCCTAGCTAATCTAATAGTCTATGATCCCACCATGAACTTTCATCCAAGCTTGATGAGACCCCACTGTGCCCTTCATAAATATGCTCACACTTTCCTGTCTTTATGCCTTTTATCCTACAGTTCTTGAACTCATATATTTATTGATATTACCCATCTTTCAGGAACTCTCCAAGTCCTCTGTGATGTAATACCTCACATTCCAGGTCAAAATAACTCCTCCATTCTCTGAACATCTTTTGTACTTTTTTGTTCATACTGTAGAAGCCCTTTTAAACAACATGATTGGCAACCACACTTTGGAGTTACTATCTATTCAAAAAAATCAGTGAAAGACATGACATATTGTAAACATTTTGTTAAAACAAATAATACAAATGTACATTAATCAGACAATCTTCTCACATTGATGTCACAGCTTTCTCTTTGAGAACACGTCTGTACAGTCAGTTGCTATTTCAATCTGTTTCCTTAAAATAAAGAGAGAAAAGACATCTATAAATAAATCTAAGTGAAGAATTCTTTAGATTTTTTTCACTCTGTGGATATTTTCCCACAATTCAGCATTTTTTTTTTTGTATTTTTCTGAAGCTGGAAACGGGGAGAGACAGTCAGACAGACTCCCGAATGCACCCGACCGGGATCCACCCGGCACGCCCACCACGGGCAACGCTCTGCCCACCAGGGGGCGATGCTCTGCCCCTCTGGGGCGTCGCTCTGCCGCGACCAGAGCCACTCTAGCGCCTGGGGCAGAGGCCAAGGAGCCATCCCCAGCGCCTGGGGCCATCTTTTTGCTCCAATGGAGCCTTGGCTGCGGGAGGGGAAGAGAGAGACAGAGAAGAAGGAGGGGGAGGGGGTGGCGAAGCAAATGGGCGCTTCTCCTATGTGCCCTGGCCGGGAATCGAACCCAGGTCCCCTGCACACCAGGCCGACGCTCTACCGCTGAGCCAACCGGCCAGGGTCAATTCAGCAATTTTTTAAGCAACTAAACTTTATTCAGTCATTATGAAGCATTTGACTTAGTTTTCATAAACTGATTCTTACGAAATATTCAACAAGTAGAGCAGAGGTATGTGGGTAGCCCAGCACATTGTAGTTGTGAGTATTCAGTTTGCCATGGGCATTAGTCAGTAGGTATGGGGAACCATAGCATGAGAAGGATAAGTATTTGTAGTGATTACCAGTCTGATATTTTCTAGATGCTTTCCATCCTACTCTTGCCCCAAAGGAGAAGTATCTAGAGAAGGAGCATGGTAAGTGATCACTCACCTTTGATATCTGTCTCCAAAATAGCACCTTATCAACACTTTTAAGGTTAATAGCTACACATTGACCTAAAAATTGCTTAGACCAGTGCTTCTCAAATGAGTGGTGGAGAAACAACTAAAAAAATTTTTTTTGCAATCAATTGTAGACTGATAACTTGTAAAATTCAATGATTACTAGAATAAATTAAAAAGACATAAAATACAAACCCTTTATTTTTATTATTATATTCAGCATTCATAAAATCACTCTGTTAATTTTTATAAAAGTTTCTAAATGTTTACTCTCAATTACTGTACTTATCTGAGGCCAGTAACAAACAGTTCAGGGACAGTACTGGTCCAAGGACCACACTTGGAGTTGCCTGAGACTGTGATGACAAGACCTTAGAGGAACTAATGTGAATTATGCTGTTGAAAAACTAGTAGTGAGACCCTGAAATGGGAGAAAAGGTTCTTTTATTATGTTGCTCATCCACCAATCAGGTGTAGAACCTCACTTAGTCCCATACTGAGTTTGGAGCCTCGCAACTTCTAGCCTTCATAGGATGGGAGACAAAGGTGTGGTGGGCATGGCCTGAGGCAATATTGCTGATCCTGCCAGGGCTTCCTTAGAATCCCACTCCCATCCTCTTCATTACCACCTTCAGAAATTTCCCTAATACACCTAAGGTATATTAAACAATTACTTCTTTAAAAGTTGTCACTCTATAAAAGAAATCAGAGACTTGACAAAATTAAGCCAGAAATTTACTTTTCTTCTTGAAGTGAACAGGTATTGACACTTTGAGCAGAGATGCAAAAAAATTTAAGCACTTTTAAAACTTTTTTTCAACTCTGTTTTCTCCCACATGGCACAAGTAGTTTTCTTTTTAAACTGAATTCCACGTGGCCCTGGCCAGTTGACTCAGTGGTAGAGCATCAGCCTGGCGTGTGGAAGTCCCAGGTTTGATTCCTGGTCAGGGCACACAGGAGAAGCGCCGATCTGCTTCTCCACCCCTCTCCCTCTCCTTCCTCTCTATCTCTCTCTTCCTCTCCCACAGCCAAAGCTCCATTGGAGCAAAGTTGGCCAGGGCGCTGAGGATGACTCCATGGCCTCTGCCTCAGATGCTAGAATGGCCCTGGTTGCAACAGAGCAGCACCCCATATGGGCAGAGCATTGCCCTCTGGTGGGCATGCTGGGTGGATCCCAGTCGGGCACATGCGGGAGTCTGTCTCTTTGCCTCCCCGCTTCACACTTCAGGAAAAAAAAAAAGAATTCAGTTTAAAATAATAAATAAAAACATTCACAGAGAGTGAAGCCAATGAACTCTTTGTGTAGAAATGAGGTAACATTTACCTTAGAAGCAGTAAGTACCCACACAGTTTCAAAATTTGAACATGTTTGGTATTAGAACCAGAGAACAATTATTATATATGCACTAAATCCTTTTAGTAAACATGTTAAGTATGTAGTAAATGTCAAAAAATATAATTTTATAATTACAGTATTCCACAATGCTCCGAGGCTTGTAATGATAATTATCAGAAACTTTTTTCATTATTTAAAGTCTTACCAACAGTTGATGCTCTTTCCTGCTAATGTACTTTCACTAGTTATTGAAAAAGAATTACATTAATTCCCTCACATTGCAATTATTTCTTTTCTCTAAAATTGTGTAAGCTCCAAAAAGGTCAGGACTATGTTTTTCTGGTTCATCGCTATATCCCGAACATCTGTCATCGTTCTTTACACATGACAAGTGTTCAATAAGCGAGTGTTGAATGAGTATACTACACCATTTTAATGGGATCACTATAATTGTTTGTTTGTATTCAGAAGATAAGTGTTTTTTTTTTTGTTTGTATTGTTTTCATTTTTCTGAAGCTGGAAACAGGGAGAGACAGTCAGACAGACTCCCGCATGCGCCCGACCGGGATCCACCCGGCACGCCCACCATGGGGCTACGCTCTGCCCACCAGGGGGCGATGCTCTGCCCATCCTGGGCTTCGCCATGTTGCGACCAGAGCCACTCTAGCGCCTGAGGCAGAGGCCACAGAGCCATCCCCAGCGCCTGGGCCATCTTTGCTCCAGTGGAGCCTTGGCTGCAGGAGGGGAAGAGAGAGACAGAGAGGAAAGCACGGCGGAGGTGTGGAGAAGCAAATGGGTGCTTCTCCTGTGTGCCCTGGCCGGGAATCGAACCCGGGTCCTCCGCACGCTAGGCCGACGCTCTACCGCTGAGCCAACCGGCCAGGGCCAGAAGATAAGTTTTTAAAAGCAAGGTCTATGGGTTTTTATGTCTGTAGAATAACCTTATGCACATATCAACACTTTATATAACTTGTAGGCAGTGGTATGCTTCTAAAACATATGGCATAAATTTCCTACAAAGGCTGATTTCAGGTTACCAACCTCACATTCTTGAACATGTAGCTGGGATGACATGTGGACCATGGCGCCCAGGATTTCAATGTAACCTGGCTCTAGCACACTACTGCCTGGGAGATGTCAATCCCTGTTTACTCTGTCTTGTCAAACTTTAGATGCTGAGACCTTCCAACTGTATTTTTTAAGTGAAAGAGAGAGAGACAAAGACAGAGAGAGACAGGAAAGGAGAAAAGTGAGAAGCATCAACTCGTAGTTGCAACACCTTAGTTGTTTGTTGATTGCTTCTCATATGTGCCTTGATCAGCCAAGCCAGTGACCCCTTGCTCAAGCCAGTGACTTTTGGGCTCAAGCCAGTGACCATGAGGTTATGTCTATGATCCCACGCTCAAACAAGTGACCCCATGCTCAAGCCAGCAACCCTGCCATCAAGCCAACAACCCCACGCTCAAGCTGGTGACAGCAGGGTTTGGAACCTTGGACCTTAGAGTCCCAGGTTGACACTCTATCCCAGTGGTCAGGAACCTTTGGCTTGCAAGCCAGATGTGGATCTTTTGATGGCTGCATCTGGCTTGCAGACAAATCTTTAATAAAAAAATAATAACATTAAAAATATAAAACATTCTCATGTATTACAATCCACTCATTTCCTACCGCTCATGTTCATGGTTGCTGGTGGCTGGAGCCAATCACAGCTGTCCTCCGGACAACACTAAATTTTTATTGGATAATGCGTAATATACACGGGTCATTGTATGGCTCTCACGGAATTACATTTTAAAATATGTGGCATTCATGGCTCTCTCAGCCAAAAAGCTTCCTACCCCCTGTTTTATCCACTGCGCCAGCACTGGTCAGGCTCAAACT
Source organism: Saccopteryx leptura (assembly GCF_036850995.1). Classification (NCBI taxonomy): domain Eukaryota; kingdom Metazoa; phylum Chordata; class Mammalia; order Chiroptera; family Emballonuridae; genus Saccopteryx; species Saccopteryx leptura. The sequence goes on along the minus strand of NC_089516.1, from coordinate 77,575,481 downwards.
GCAGAGTTAACATTCTCCCCTTCTAAAATAATCCTGTACAAGTCTGGCATTTTACCAAAAGCTCTATTTATTTTTTATTTTCTGGAGCTCTATTTCCATCAGAAGATGAGAATCTTTAATTTGTTTTGTTACCATAATACAGCAGTTCTCAAAAGAAAGGCCCAAGAAAGGTCAGCAATATCAGTATCACATGGAAACTTCCTACAAAATTCCCGGGCAAATTCTTGCTCCCTACCCCAGATTTATCTGTCTAATCAGTAACTCTGGAATGAGTGGGGGAATCTGTGCTTTAAGGCTTCCAGGTGATTCTGATACTCAAGTCTGAGAACCACTGCCTTAAGCCAATATGCAATAGACCTGAGGCAGGATCCATAGGTACTTGTGTTTTCAAACGGCTGCAATCTTTTCCTCTGTAATTTCCACCAGCAATTTCAGTCAGTTTGACTTACTTTCTGCCCCTTTAATGAATCTTAGGATATTTCTGAAGGGACTAATGTCTTGGCATAAACCACAAATAGAACCATTAAAAATTTGATACAGATGTGAGCCGTGATGGAACTAATTACCCATGCACGAGAAAATGACATTAGTCTTCCTAGCCCAATTGCAACTTTCTCCACTAGCCCTACCATAAGCTTCCAGCCTAGATTACACAGTTTTGGCTCTCAGCTCAAATATCTAGAAAATTTAACTGACAAACATGGTAGTACTGTGCTGTTGTTGTTGTTGGTTCCCTTTTCTCACAAACCCTCTAATAGATGATGTAAGTATAATTTTAGTTTTGGGAGCCTCTAGAGCAGGCATTCCCAAACTACGGCCCATGGGCCGTATGCGGCCCCCTGAGGCCATTTATCCAGCCCCCCCGCCGCACTTCCAGAAGGGGCACCTCTTTCATTGGTGGTTAGTGAAAGAAGCACTGTATGTGGCAGCCCTCCAACGGTCTGAGGAACAGTAAACTGGCCCCCTGTGTAAAAAGTTTGGGGACCCCTGCCTAGAAAACTGTAGGCTTAAAAGTTATGCCATAAGGCAGCTGTGCAAAGATTAAATGATAATGAAGCCATATTGTCAATGATGACTTCCTTAGTTGTCATTTTTTTTTTTTTTTGGTATTTTACTGAAGTGAGAAGTGGGGAGGCAGAGAGACAGACGCCTGCATGTGCCCGACCAGGATCCACCCAGAAAGCCCACCAGGGGGTGATGCTCTGCCCATCTGGGCCATTGCTCCATTGCAACCAGAGCCATTCTAGCACCTGAGTCAGAGGCCATGGAGCCATCCTCAGCACCTGGGCCAACTTTGCTTCAATGGAGCCTTGGTTGCGGGAAGAAGAGAAAGACAGAGAGAAAGGAGAGAGGCAAGGGTGGAGAAGCACATGGGTGCTTCTCCTGTGTGCTCTGACTGGGAATTGAAGCTAGGATTTCCACACACTGGGCCAATGCTCTACCACTGAGCCAACTGGCCAGGGCTAGTTGCCATGTTATTTAAGCACTAAGTCCTGGGACTTCTTCCTAAAGAAGGCACTTTTTAGGGGCTTCATCCTGTATCCTATCCATGTCGATTGCAGAAGAATAGGATATCTGCTGTAATGCCAGCAGCCAAGGCCAGGCAGGTTCATTGGATTTGGGCAGACAGTAGAAGAACTGTGGAGCCAGAAAGCCCTGGGCCATACCGGTTTACTAGAGTCTCACAATGGCAGATGAGCAAAGAGGTAGGAAAAACTGCTTCTCATGGCAGCAGGCGAACAAACAGCAAAATGGCTCCTCGCAGTGGCAGGCAAGCTTTCCATAATCCGCACCTGTAGCCTTACATAGGCCATATACACATGCCAATGCCACGTGCTCATGAACTAATCAGGCAAAGTACAAGTAAGCAAGCCTAAAAGAGCTGTTTTCCCAACAAATGCTAACAGGATGTATGATGATAAATCACTAAGAAAAATAGAAAATAAATGTTATATGTATCAAATCATCAGAAACTACAAACAATAACATAAATTAGTGAAAGCTGTGCATATTGACATGTCAGAGAAATTATCAAGGTCTTAAAGAAATTGAATTGTAAGTTTAAAATGTCAATGAAGCCTGACCTGTGGTGGTGCAGTGGATAAAGCGTCAACCTGGAAATGCTGAGGTCACCGGTTCGAAACCCTGGGCTTGCCTGGTCAAGGAGTTGATGCTTCCAGCTCTTCTCTCTCTCTCTCTTTCTCTCTCTCTCTCTCTCTCTCTCTCTCTCTCTTTGTCTCTCCTCTCTAAAATGAATAAATTAAAAAAAATAAAAATAAAATAAAATGTCAATGAAAATACATAGAAAATGTAACAATATATTTTCCCACTATTAAGATGCTGTAGTGGATATCTATTACTTTCTAGAAGAATCATTCAGTACTAGGTTTGTGACAAAATATACCATAATTGTTCTTGGGGAAGCTATCCTCCTTCTATTCTGTTTATGTGCTTAGGGTAGAACTGAGTCCATCCCAAACTCTAGGGGACACCATCTGGCACTTGATCCTTGCCATTGAGAACTTCACTCCCAACCAGGCAGTGGTGCAGTGGATAGAGCGTTGTACTGGGACATAGAAGACCTAGGTTTGAAACCCTGAGGCCACTGGCTTAAGCATGAGATCGCTGGTTTGAGTGTGGGATCATAGATATGACCCCATGGTCGCTGGCTTGAGTCCAAAGTCACTGGCTTGAGCAAGGGGTCACTTGCTCTGCTAGAGCCCCCCAGGTCAAGGTACATATGGGAATCGATGTGGTGGCGTCGTGCTCTCCTGGGCTGGGCCTAAGCCGCGCCAGACGAGGGACAGGAATTCCTGGTGAAGGTACATATGAGAAAGCAATCAATGAACAACTAAGGTGCCGCAACGAAGAATTGATGCTTTTTATCTCTCTCCCTTCCTGTCTGTCTGTCCCTATCTCTCTTTCTGTCTCTCTCTGTTTCTGTCACACACACAAAAAAAGAAAAAAGAGAACTTCATATTTGCATGGTGATTGATTCAGAGACGGGCACATGGCCCAGTTGGAGCTAGTGAGACTTTCAGTCGGTAGATTGAAAGAAAAGTGAATGATCTTCCCTACTGGAAATGTGTTTACCTAAGGGGATCGAGAAGATCAAGCTGTGGTAGCCATCTTGCCACTAGAAGTGGTGAGTCTTGAGTCACTCACTGGGGGCCACCACAGTCTGAAAAAGAAGTGACACACAGTAGAAATAGAGTGAGAAATAGAGTGAGAATAGGGCTGAGAAATAGAGTGAAGTAGGGTTTTAGTGACATTTTTTGGGCCATACTCCTTAATATTCAGTTATACAAGTCAAAAAAGTAAGTTTCTGTAAGTTTGATTTTCTATCTGATAGAAGTAAAGCATCATGCCTTACCAACTGGAAGCTCAGTGGCTAGAATGTCGACCTGGGATGCTGAGGACCCAGGTTCAAAACCCTGAGGTCTTTGGCTTGATTGAGTGCAGGGTCACTGGCTTGAGCACAGGTTCATAGACATGACCCCATGGTCGCTGGCTTGAGCAAGGGGTCACTCACTCCGCTTTAGCCCCCTGGTGGTCAAGGCACATATGAAAAAGCGATCGATGAACAACTAATGTGCTGCAACTATGAGTTTATGCTTTCTTCTCATCTTTCTTTCATCCTGTCTTTCTCTCTCTCTATCTGTCTCTCTCTCTAAAATAATGTATATTATCACGAAGTCAGTGAGGAGTAGTAAGTTGTGAGCTTAACTCTACCCCAAGTACAGCATGTTCTGAAGAAAGAGTCCAGAAAACTTCCAGGGCACTCAATAAAATATGTAGAACAAAGTATGATACCACCCCAGAACAAGCTGAACAAATAAGCTGACAGATTTAGGAGCTTGAAGAAACAGGGGGCAGGTGGAAAACAACTCTTCAGAGGAAATCGTGGCAGGGATAAGTGCACATCCTGTTCTCTTTCTTGAACATTTCAGAAAGCGAAGGAATTTGGGAAGGAATCAAATATTAAGAGGTTCTACTGGTAAATAATGGAAAATAATTTTAATTTTTAAAACCGTACATAGGAAGCCTAGTTTTACTTTTTTAAAATAAGTTTTATGCCTCAAATTTTTTAAATAATAAATCAGAAAAAGAATATTATATATCTTTCCTGATGGGCCACTTCTTTCATTTCGTCAAAGAGTAGATATTTCAACATAAAGTTACTTGATGTGGCCCTGGTCGAATAGGTCAGCTAGTTAGAGCATCATCCGGAAGCACAGAGGTTGCCGGTTTTATTGCTGGTCAGGGCACATACAGGAACAAGTTGATGTTCCTGTCTCTGTCTATCTATCTATCTATCTATCTATCTATCTATCTATCTATCTATCATCTATCTATCTCTTCCTCCTTTCCTCTCCCATTAAAATCAATAAGTAAAAATATCTTTTAAAAACTGTTATTTGGTGTGTATGTATACTTGCACACATATGTATGTGAAATGAATTAATAACTTTAAGGAAAGATCACAAACTCAAATATCTATAGAGATCAGGCAGGTAATATACATGAAGGATGTGAGCTATTTGAGACAATGGATCAGTGGGCACGATGGTGAACCGAAAAACAAATATGGTACTCAATTCAGTTGCTCTGTGGGAATGTGGATTTGGTATCACTGTATCCCCTGAGGTTTCAAAAAATCTTCAATATCTGTATTTTTACATTAAATACTCCAAATTTTAGAAATTGATAACGTTCTATTGTTGTTGTCAACACTGTGAGCGCCAAAATAAAATACAGGCTATTAGCTGTCAACTTAAAGTCCAGCATTTATTCATGCAAGAAATATTTAGCCTGACCAGGCAGTGGCACAGTGGTTAGAGTGATGGTCTGGGATGCTTAGGAACCAGGTTCAAAAGCCCTACGCTGCTGGCTTGGGTGCAGGCTCATCTGGCTTGAGCATGGGATCACAGACATGACACCATGATCACTGGCTTGAACCATAAGGTCACTGGCTTGAGCAAAGGGTCACTGGCTCGGCGGGAGCACACTCCCCTCCAAAGTACATATGAGAAAGCAATCAATGAACAACTAAGGTGCTGCAATGAAGGATTGATGCTTCTCATTTCTCTCCCTTCCTGTCTGTCTGTCCCTATCTGTCCTTCTCTCTGACTCTCTCACTGTCTCTGTCAGAAAAAAAGAAAAGAAATACTATTTAGTTGTTACTATTATATTCTAGACCTTACTTGAATCACCAAGGATAAAAACTGTGAACAGAACAGAAAACACATCTGCTCTCCTGGAGCTTACTGTCCTCAGAGTACAGCATAGGAGCCCACGACTTATGGCAATTCTTCTCATGTCCTAGTTCATAAAAGGTGACAAAAACAGAGGGTTTCAATGGGATACATATAGAAGTGTATATGTGTTTCCACATATGCAACTTTTTCCTCCTCTTCTCCAGTAAACGAATATCAACTCATTATGCCTCAATATTGTATTCTTGTGTAACAGGAATGATTATTATTTTTTGTAATTTTCCAGTGCTTTCTAGGGAGTATGGATACTGGTAAATTTAGGGACCTTTATTTGTTGAGATCCTGTGTATATATATGTGATATATTGTGAGCTAATATTTTGAGATGTTTCATCTCCACTGTCCTATTCTTTTAAAAAATATATTTTATTTATTGATTTTTGAGAGAGAGGAGAGAAAGAGAGAGAGAGAAAGAATGGAAGAAAGAAACAAAGAAACAA